>NW_028241654.1:0-93286 GCF_964263255.1 Lissotriton vulgaris | reverse complement strand
TAAACATATACATAAATACAATGAATTTTGTTGCGCGCGCTGCATCGCATTTGGCGATGCAGCACTTGCAACATTTTTTTTAAATTTATTTATATGTCTACTTACCTCTAATCGGCCACAATCCATAATTTACTACCCCCACCCTGCCCCTCCCCCTCCCCACATCAGCGCCCAGCAGCACTCCCATCATGGGCTGCTATTGCGCTTGAAGATATGCCTCTGGAGGAGGTCAGTAGGTCTGGATTGTCATGCAATTCATATTATGGATGATTGAAGGGCTTTTGCTTTCCAAGTTTCTTGGGGGCATGTTATGTCATGTGAACAATTATAGTGCTTCCAGACTGTAACAATCTATAAACATATATATATATATATATTTATTTTTCAGCCTTGAGGTCAGTACAGTTGTAAATTACATTAGGGACTGTTTTGGAGTTCATATCAGGCAGTTAGTTCTTGGCATGGGCCAGGTTTGGGTCTGTTTTGGAGAATTAGTTCTGCTCCTTTGTATGTTTTGCCATGCCATGTAGGGAAGGACGAAGCCATGACCAGTCCCCTTCTTTATCTGATTGTATTTTTGTGTTGCAAGTACGACCCCATTTATTGATAGATACGTTGGAAGTGATGGATCAAAAGCAGTTATGTTTTCTGGTTCTTTTGCATCCTTAAGTATCACAGTTTTTTTCTGCTGTTGCTTCATATTTTCTTCCACTCTCTCATTGGACGGCCATGTGGACTCTTGAACTCTATTTACACTATTTAATTAGTTACCCGGTATCCAGGGTTTTTTGAAGATTCATGAGTAGCTTTCCCCAACTCTCAAGTAGATGCTTGAGAACATATTTCTTTAGTCTTTCACGTTAAAAACGCTTAGATTTGTAGTTTCATTTGGGTTTGATTTTACTTGGCATAACTATCATTCTTTCTATGGAAGCTTTATTGAAATCATTTAGCGTAAGTAAACTTTCAAGCAGTTTTAAAATATTGCCAGATTTTAGTATGTCATGTGGTCAGTGGCAGCTTGCAGTAGGACTGCTGCGGGCAGAAGTGGAGTCGGACATACAACGGCCATGAGTAAAGTAAGTAAATAAATATATAAAAATATTTACCTTGCGCTCGCTGCATCGCCAACTCAGTGATGCAGGGAACGCAAGGTAAATATTTTTTTTTATTTATTTACTTACTTTACTCCTGGCTGTTGTATGTCCGACTCCACTACCCCCACCCCACAGCACTCCCACTGAGAGCCGCCAATGCATTCAGTACTGTTGATGTATAACCTGGTGTTCAGTAGACTGGCAGGGATTTTGAGGTTTCACAGTTTCTGATGCCTTCTTGAAAAACAAGTTCAGACGTTGTTATTTTGAAAAGTAAAGAGGGTGCTCTGATATGTGACCTTGAAAACTATGTATGTGGTTGCATGTTTTAATTACTGATTGTTATCTTAAAAATTGGGTTTTGACCCAAATGTTAAGTTATCAAAGTTGTTTTCCTTCAGTCTCCTGTGAAATGTTTTATTAACATGTTAAAGATGAAAGGGATTTTGCAAAGATTATTGTGTGGCCTGGATGTATGACGGTACAACGCGGTATAAAACACCGCAGACCATCACAACGCAGGTTTTGCAACGCATGCCGTTACCACGACTTGCGCTGTAGGGTTCTGGACTTAGTAATGGTAAGATTTACTATTCGAACACCAGCCTACGTACAGTAGAGAAGGTGCTAGAATAGTTAATCTGCTATTCCTTAGCCTAGAGCGCCCTCCAGCGCAAGTCGTGGTAACGACTTGCGGTGTGAAACCCGCATTGTAATGGCACTGCGGTGTCATTACCGCGTTGTAAAGGATGTTCCCCGTGTGGCCTGGGCCAGTTGATTTAGACTGTGGTTGCTCTGTAAACCCTCTGGGCATATTTGGAGCTGGTCTTTCAAGATGGCCTCCTGCATCTCTGCAGATTTCTAGGTGAGTTGCTGGATGATGTTCATGGATTACGTACCCCAGTTGCAGTCATTGCTCTTTTAGAGTCAATGGTCAGGGTTTGCTTTGAAACTGAGCATTTGGTGGATGAGATAATCTGATTTGGGGCAATAGACTTGAAGTCCTCCAACGTCTTTGCTATAATTCTGCCTGTTATTAGCAGTTTAAAGCTTTCTAGTGCTTTGCTTCCTTCGCTAATGAGCGAAGAACAGAAGTGATGTTTATGTAAAACATCATGAAAATTTGAACAGGACTCACAGATGTAAGAACGAATTGGTTATTCTTAGCCTTGCGGTTGAAAGAAGACAATGTATGGATTTGTATTCACTATTGTGTGTGGACTGTGGGGTATTAGAGGTCCTTTCTTCACAGACCTGGTTTTCTTCCTTCATGTTGCTGTCTTGAGTGGATGCTGTTGTTTTCTGTGGTAGTGATCAATTTAATTTTGGATATGTCGTAGTTTGTCTAGGAATTCTTACTTCTCTTGTTTATAAGGACATTTTTTTTAAAGTTGTTTTTCGTTTATCTTGTTTTTTTATGATATTTGTAGTTTCAATTCCTTCTTCTCATAAATAATCGGTGCCTCTCCCTCCATGCCATAAGTGTTTTTTTTTGTTGACTTATCTTGGGTGTGCAGCCAACAGATCCTTTTTTAACACAGCCTCCTCTAGGGGGCATTAAGCCACGTTTTGTACCTAGAGCGAATTATTGCTTTTACAACAATCTCATTAGTTTGCCCAGTTTCACAAACAAATGTCCGAGGCATTGTTCTGAGCTGTGTTTTTTTTTAGGTCTTCTATAAAGGATTTATGGATGTAGGGACGTTTTGTGGTTTATCTGAAAGATGAGCAGAAGCACATCCTTCCTCAGCTGCATCTACTTCTTTTTGGGCCCATTGGGTCGAGAAGTATAATTTCTCCATTTTTGGCTCAGAGGCTACCACAATGGCATTGACTTATTCCAAGATGTAGGCTTGGTTTTATTGGACGAGTGTTTGATTTGATAGTGCGAATATCATTATGTTTAGAGCTGCTAACATCCTAAACCAATTGCCCAGTGTGCCTGCTTCACCACTCCCACCCCATGCACCACAGCTTACCTAAGTATGGGCGGAAAATCCGTTCCGCTCGCGGATTTTGCGGATTTTCGGTAAATTCGCAATCCGCGAGATTCGCGAATTTCCCGCAAAATCCGCAAATCCGCGAGCAGCAGATTTTATGGCTTGCTCGCACTGTTCGCGTGAGTTCGCGGCTTCCCAGTTCAACTTCGCGCCCCGCGAATAAGCGCTAAATTGCAGAAATACGATTTTAGCAAAACTGAAACTACTTACCAGGTTCAAAAGTTCAAGCTCATCATTAGTAGCCATTTCCTGTAGTGCTTCCTGAGGGGCCCCTCCAGAGTTCAGTTGCCTACTTGCAACTATTATGTGACCCTGCTCTGACCCTCAGAATAGTTACACAAAGGTCCTGAATTACAGCTAAGGCAGACAAGCAGGAGCCAGGCTGGAAGTACAAATCAAGTGACACATTAATCAGCCCCTAATTCATTATTGTCAGTTGGGGCAGGGCAGGTGTTGTAACTAATTTTGCAACAATGAAAGCACTTAGCAAGTGCAAAAGATCACTAATCAGGAAGCACTAAGGAAGCAGGTGCCAGCTAAAAAAATATTCAGTGACACATTAATAAGCCCCAAATTAATTCAGGTCACTTGAGGCAGGGAAGGTGTGCTTTGCTTTGCCACAATAATGTACACCAGAGGGTGCTGTGATGAAACAGAGGGTGGCATGGGTGGGCCAGAGGGTGGCTTGAGTAGTCAGAGAGTGGCAGTGGTGACAGAGAGTGGCAGTGATGAAGAAGAGCGTCCCAAACAGGCTGGACACGTAGAAACAACGAGTTCGCAAAACTTGTGACCTGACAGGTAAGTTCGCGTTTGCGAAATTGTACAAAACCCCCGCGAACTGGCAGAAACCCGCGCGAACACAAAAAAAAACATTCACGAGAATTCGCGGATTTTGCGGATTGCGAGTTCGCAAATCCGCAAAATTCGCGAACGCGAGATTCGCAAAATTCGCCCATGCATGTGCTTACCCCTTCCATTCACCCACAGAAGCACCAGGAGAGCATGGGCCAACGAATGTCGGGCACTGCAGGTCCTAAAGTTAGACTGGTAGTACGGAAGGTGTGCAGTTATAAAGGAAGGCAACCAGGAATACATCTCATCATTGACTTATGAAAACCTTCAGCTGCACACCCTCTGCAACATCATGATTACCCTCTGCTGCAACTTGTCCTTCACTCAACAGAGTAGCAGCCAAGGTACAATAAGTAAGTAAGTAAAGTTTATTGTACAGTTAATAAAAACTCACAATGTAAAACATACAAATGTGTAAAAAAGCAATCATAGTTACAGTTAAGATATACAAAGAGCAAATGGGCTTGCTTGTTAAGATCAGAAAAGTCACAATATGTTTTGTTCGAAACCATAGGGATTAAAGGAACAAGGTACACCACGGGGCTTAGCACAGCCTTGAGTTGGCTAGTGCTTTATGTGAAGTAGGTTTCTGGTTCGTGAGCCTTCTGGCCACTATATCAAAGAATTTAGTTAATCTACAGTTTAACTGAGTCTCCTCAGGGTTAAAACACAGCATCACAGCCTGCCTGCAACTTTTTATGCCCTTCTGGTTCCATAGGGCCCGGAATAGGGTTTGTCTTATGTCCATAAGGTTTGAGCAGATGCAGATTATACGGATAAGATCCTCTTTTCCTGATAGGCAGAGTCGGCAGCAGCTTGCTGGGCTTCCCCTTTTCCAAGGTCCCAAGTGCTGTAGTATGGGTATAATGCCAAGGTGCATATTTAAAAACTTGTTTTTAGTTGACTGCGTGAGACCCATTTTTAGATATTCTTGTGGTTTCAGGGCACTATACTCTTTCAACATAGCCCATCCATGGGCCCTCTTAGTCAGGGTGGCTTTATCCTCTATGGATGAGATCAACTTGGTTACTTTCGTTACCACTTTTTAAAGGTTTTAAGATCTGTTGATGACTCCCAGAAGTTTGTTAGATGCAAGATCTCCAATGAGTCTTGTAGGTATTTCCTTGCGGGTGAGTTGCCTCTAGTGGATAATTCAATCCAGAGATGGACGTTCAAGGATCCATGGTCGGCGTCTCTGATTTTCCGCCACGTTTTAATATATGACCCCTTCTCTCCACCGATTGCTTCTGAAGCCCGAATTCAAGACGAATTTGAGCGGGCAATGTGTAGGTTGGTCGGGGGAATATTGCCCTATATGCATGACTGATGGTGTTGTCTTATATTGTGGCGTCTTTTCCTTGCAAGGATTTGCTGCCATACGTAAGCATGGGTTGCACTCGTGCTCTTATCACCTGCAAAAGGGGGTCGAAAGAACGGTCCGGGAGAACTTTCTTCAGGGGTTTAATTGACAAGTAAAAAGTCTTGCCCTTCCGGCGAATGGCCTCTAGTTGGTACCTGAATGAGCCTCTGCTGTCTATAAGGACGCCTGGGTATTTATAGGTTGCTACCTGTTCTAGTCTACATGGTCAAACGCAGAGCTGTAGTCAATAGAACATAGGAATAGTGAGCTCTTGATGGATTTTACTGCATCTGTCAAAAGAGTTAGCGCCATGATGTTGGTCGTTGTACCCTGACCTCTGCGGAGCTCCATTTCTGTTTATCGATGTGTGGTAAATTATGGCGTTTTAGCGTCAGTTTGGCTCCAACAGTCCATTTATTCTTTTTGTTTACAGAGACTAATAAGGCTGTAGTCATTGCGATTTTACACGAGAGGAATTACGAGATTCAAATATGTGAGTGCTTTACTAAAATTAATTATGTTCACATCGTTTTGAAGTTTGAATATCAGGAAATACAGATGTAAATATTTCCTTTGGTCTATACAGTATAACCTTGCACGATTATGCATCCCTGATGATCCTAGTTTAAATCGGTAGCGTCACATTGATGAAGTCCTCGAGAAGGCATAGGTTTCACACACATTAATTTATGGTATACAAATTGAAGAATGCAATGTGTATTTTACAGCTATGCTAAAAACGAGCGCACAAAATTGTAATGCATGTAGAGACTTAATAGAATTGAACGTATGCAGTTATGTACTTTAATAATGAAGCAACAGAGGTGGTGTACTCAAAACCTCAAAGTGGCTATTGCACTCATAAGTTGATGCATTGAATTAAGCATGATATGTTGTTTTAACATATGAATGTTCACCATTTTTTACAGAGGCCCCTGAAGAAGGGACAACGGTCCCGAAATGCATCAGGCCAACCATCACAACTATTGCCGATAAATATCAATGATACTTGTATGAATTATAATACAATGTACGATTAAGTGTAACCTTGGAAATCAATAATTGATTGTAATGATCTATGATTTAAATCGAAGATTAACCAGAGAATCAAATGAAACAACTCAAATAAATAAGAAAATGATATGAAAACAGATTTCAAAGCTGCAGAAAGTGGTTCTTTAAATCAAGAATAGTAGTTAAACCAATAGCATTGCTGTGCGCTCGATAGGCTTATGATATCTTCTCACTAACCACATGCTTATAAAATTATTACTAACTTAGTGAAAGGCAGCCCTATGATACCGAACAGCACGCTAAAGTAGGAACATTTGATTAAAAATTGTCCCTTAGAAGTGTATGAGAAATATTACAACGGAGTGCCAGTGGCCACTTTTATCATTTATAGGTTGCTACCTGTTCTAGCCTCTGTCCATCCAGAAACCAAGCAAGTTTCCTTTTTTATTGTAATTCATTGTCATAACTTTTGTTTTCTTTAAGTTGATGTTTAGTGAGTTATTTATGGAAAATATGCTGGTTGTATCCAAAAGAGTTTGGAGACTAATAGGGGACCGGCTGATAAGGACCAAATCGTCGGCGTATAGGAGGTTTGAGAGTGTGATATCGCCTAGTCGCAGGGCATGGGATTTGGTTTTCTCTAGTTCCCCAGGGAGGTCTGCGAGAAAAAGGTTGAGCAGTATAGGGGCTAGAACACAGCCTTGTTTCAAGCCCTTGGTGGTGCTGATTTGCCTTGAAATGTATGTGCCGGAGCCCGATTTGATCCTAACCCAGGTGTTGGTATGTAGCATGATAAACTGCTGTAGGAGTGGGCCTGGTATCCCCCATCTTTCCAGCTTCTGCCAGAGTTTGCTCCGGTCTACATGGTCAAACGCGGCGCTTTAGTCAATAAAACATAGGAATAGTGAGCTCTAGATGGATTTTACTGCATCTGTCAAAAGAGTTAGCGCCATGATGTTGGTCGTTGTACCCTGACCTCTGCGGAATCCAGTTTGGGAAGCTGGGATGATATGGTTTTTGTTTGCCAAGGATGTTAAATCCTCCAGAATGAGGGCCGCATAATACTTTGAATCTATATTGAATAGCGCTATTAGTCAATAACTGCTTGGGTTGTTCCTTTCACCCTTTTTGTAAATTGGGCTTATTATGGAGCCTCTCCAGGTTATTGGGCATATTACTGTTTCCCTTATTTCCTGGAAGACTGGTGCCATGATGTTACTCCAAAAGTCAGCGTCTTGTTTATATATTATTGATGGGATCCCGTTAGGGCCAGGGGCACCCCCGAGTTTGCCCTTTATAATTTGTTTTAGAAAAGGGGGTGGTGATGAACAGAGTGTCTGAGTTAAACAGACCACTCTTACCCAGTCCAAAGATCAGGGCTTGATCCATCACCGTTATTTATCTCACTGCCCCATCCCAGCTCAGAACCTGGCTATATGCAAATCAGTCTGTCCCTGGCCCAGTGCATCATGGGAACAGGGCAGACTAAACTACCAAGCCAATTCTTCACCAGAAAGGAGACAAGCTACCGGGGACCTTTTTATGGCATTTCAGCCTTCTTCGGCCCGGCTTGCTTGAATCCTGATGGAGCAGTGAGAAAGGGACTCATGTCTGAGTATACCCTGCCACACCTATAGTGGCCAAAAACGATTTAGAAAAGGGGGTGGTGATGAACAGAGTGTCTGAGTTAAACAGACTACTCTTACCCAGTCCAAAGATCAGGGCTTGATCCATCACCGTTATTTATCTCACTGCCCCATCCCAGCTCAGAACCTGGCTATATGCAAATCAGTCTGTCCCTGGCCCAGTGCATCATGGGAACAGGGCAGACTAAACTACCAAGCCAATTCTTCACCAGAAAGGAGACAAGCTACCGGGGACCGGTTTCTGGCATTTCAGCCTTCTTCGGCCCGGCTTGCTTGAATCCTGATGGAGCAGTGAGAAAGGGACTCATGTCTGAGTATACCCTGCCACACCTATAGTGGCCAAAAACGATTTAGAAAAGGGGGTGGTGATGAACAGAGTGTCTGAGTTAAACAGACCACTCTTACCCAGTCCAAAGATCAGGGCTTGATCCATCACCGTTATTTATCTCACTGCCCCATCCCAGCTCAGAACCTGGCTATATGCAAATCAGTCTGTCCCTGGCCCAGTGCATCATGGGAACAGGGCAGACTAAACTACCAAGCCAATTCTTCACCAGAAAGGAGACAAGCTACCGGGGACCGGTTTCTGGCATTTCAGCCTTCTTCGGCCCGGCTTGCTTGAATCCTGATGGAGCAGTGAGAAAGGGACTCATGTCTGAGTATACCCTGCCACACCTATAGTGGCCAAAAACGATTTAGAAAAGGGGGTGGTGATGAACAGAGTGTCTGAGTTAAACAGACCACTCTTACCCAGTCCAAAGATCAGGGCTTGATCCATCACCGTTATTTATCTCACTGCCCCATCCCAGCTCAGAACCTGGCTATATGCAAATCAGTCTGTCCCTGGCCCAGTGCATCATGGGAACAGGGCAGACTAAACTACCAAGCCAATTCTTCACCAGAAAGGAGACAAGCTACCGGGGACCGGTTTCTGGCATTTCAGCCTTCTTCGGCCCGGCTTGCTTGAATCCTGATGGAGCAGTGAGAAAGGGACTCATGTCTGAGTATACCCTGCAACACCTATAGTGGCCAAAAACGATTTAGAAAAGGGGGTGGTGATGAACAGAGTGTCTGAGTTAAACAGACCACTCTTACCCAGTCCAAAGATCAGGGCTTGATCCATCACCGTTATTTATCTCACTGCCCCATCCCAGCTCAGAACCTGGCTATATGCAAATCAGTCTGTCCCTGGCCCAGTGCATCATGGGAACAGGGCAGACTAAACTACCAAGCCAATTCTTCACCAGAAAGGAGACAAGCTACCGGGGACCGGTTTCTGGCATTTCAGCCTTCTTCGGCCCGGCTTGCTTGAATTCTGATGGAGCAGTGAGAAAGGGACTCATGTCTGAGTATACCCTGCCACACCTATAGTGGCCAAAAACGATTTAGAAAAGGGGGTGGTGATGAACAGAGTGTCTGAGTTAAACAGACCACTCTTACCCAGTCCAAAGATCAGGGCTTGATCCATCACCGTTCTTTATCTCATGATGTGAGACCCTTGCTCATTGCACCATCAGGATTCAAGCAAACCGGGCCGAAGACGGCTGTAATGCCAGAAACCGGTCCCCGGGAGCTTGTTTCCTTCCCAGTGTAAGAATTGGCTTCTGTAGTTTGGTTTGTCCTGTTCCCATCATGCACTGGGACAGGAACAGACTAATTTGCATACAGCCAGGTTCTGAAACTGGGATGGTGCAGTGAGCTAAAAAACGGTGTTGGATCGAGCCCTGATCTTTTGACTGGGTGAGAGCTTTCTGCTTAATTCAGAGACTCTGTCCCTCACCACCCCTTTTTGTAAATATTTTTGTCCACCCTAAGCGTGGAAGGGTATTCTCAGATGTGAGACCCTTGCTCATTGCACCATCAGGATTCAAGCAAACCGGGCCGAAGACGGCTGTAATGCCAGAAACCGGTCCCCGGGAGCTTGTTTCCTTCCCAGTGTAAGAATTGGCTTCTGTAGTTTGGTTTGTCCTGTTCCCATCATGCACTGGGACAGGAACAGACTAATTTGCATACAGCCAGGTTCTGAAACTGGGATGGTGCAGTGAGCTAAAAAATGGTGTTGGATCTAGCCCTGATCTTTTGACTGGGTGAGAGCTTTCTGCTTAATTCAGAGACTCTGTCCCTCACCACCCCTTTTTGTAAATATCTTTATAATTTGTGTTCTGATCCTAGCCGTTATGTCTTGAGTATGTGTTTTCCTCTCTGTTTATGATTGGTGCGAATCTTTGTTGTTGCTTCCTCATTCGGTGTTCCAATGTAGTGTGGGGGTGGTTTCCTTATGTGGACGTTTACCAGTTCATTGTTACAAGGTACAATAAGGACATTTCTCTCTACTAAGACTATCACTACTGCTCCCTCTTCCTGCTAATTTGTCACACACCCATTTATTACTCCAACTGGGGTTGGTTTTATGTGACTCATCACCTGTTCTTACACACCAATCACAAGGATGTTTTGCCTAAATGGCCATCTAAAAAGGCTTCGAAAACTTTAAATCCAATTTTCTAAATCAATTACTTAATAATGCATTGTATCTGTTTAATGGGAAAATGTGCAGTATCTTGTAAACAATGACACCTTATTACTTCAAATTCCTTATGTTACAGCAGTTTGGAACGTAACCTGTGTTTTGTTCTGAATCTTTGCTTGCTGTTTCATTAATTTCAAGCCAGTTCTGCCTCTGACCATTTAGTGCGGTTGAAGCAGAGCTGTGGGATGGAGGCAGAGGGGCTGTTCATGTTGAATACATATTTTTCTCTACAACAATGAGTAAACGTGATTACCACAAATGGCTTACGTCCGCTATCGAATGCTTGGCTCACTCTTTAGCAGTTGGAATAACAGATTATCTCATTGTTTCCTTGACAAGCAACTATCATATCCAAGAATGCAGATTGCTTAAATACCTCCTAGAAATGCACATATCGAAAGACCAATGGTATTAACAGTTACTGTGTTTGTACTTATACTGTTTACTGCTTTACTATAATGCTAACAACATTTATTGTATGCTTGTTTGACCACTTGGGCATATGATGTGTTATTTCTATTTCATGGCAGTTTTCTCTAACAAATTAGTTTGCTGAAACAATATCCCATCTTACTTAAAAAATGCAAAGACATCCTTACTCCAGAGCACTGGGTCTTAGCAGGCCTAAAGATGGGGTGTGAGATCAGTGTATTCATCCAAAGTAATTTGGTACTGATACAACACATATGTTGATTCAGTCTTTGCAATAATGTGGAACTTGTGTATTTTTAATAGACATAGCCTGAAATGTTAAATTGCAGAGCAATAAATAAACAACTATTAAGTTCTTGTATGCTAATTTGTTGCAATGGGGATCTTGGAGCTGGCGTTAATTTCAGCAGTGTGCTTGATAAAGGGTTACTTTATTTCAAGTAGTTGCCTATTGGCATTTTGAAGGCTGAGGTGGTCAGATTTTGGTGGGGTCACCTGACATTAAGATCATGCACAAGACCGGGTGGCTCATATTGTCTTTTGATAAATTCAGCTGCATGAATGGTTATGGGCTAGGACTTTATTTCTCGGTTCAGAATAGTTTATTAAAATTTTACTTAAAATAAAAAGACCATAAAAAAGAGCACCAAAAAGCTACATAAATAACTAAACCATTGAAATACAGGATGTATAGAGGAATGTACCTGTAACATTTAAATATATGAGATACTGATAATTGCATAAAAGCTGTGCTAGGATGCTTGCACTGGGATGTTTGCAACAAAGACTTACTTGACATGTAGCATTTGTGTTAGACTAGGCATCTTTTGGCTTGTTTTGATAGAGCGCGCAGGTCACCCGACTCAGTTTACCATACTCACCTAGGCCCATAAAACAACACAGCTTATCGTGAGTTAAATCAAGTAACCTGTGCACTTACTATAATCAGTGATTTATACATTTTATTTAGGACCTATACCAATCTTCGTCATCGGTACCTAGAGCCTTAAGGGATCAAAGGTGTTAAAATAATAGGTAGAAAAAAAACATATGCCCTCATAAAATTACCACAACACGGGAAAGGTTTAAACTCTTTATCTAAAATCTTTAAATGTCATAATCCAAGCATTGAGCAATAGAAAATTTTCAATTAGGAAAATTATGATTAGGATGAAAAAGAGTTTTTATAAAGCAGTCTTTGCGCATTTATCTTTTAAGGGTGGGAAGAGAGAAGGAAACAATACAATGACATACCCACTTTGAATATTGACCTAGAATGGTGTGAAGAACGAACCCTGGTCACGGGTCAGTTTAAAGGACAGAACCCCGAAAATGCAGGCACCATAAAGGCAAGCAGGTGCAGATCAAAATCAGGACAGGTAAAGCCAAATTGTATCAGGACAGGACCACCACAGGCTAAGACCGGCACCCGCACTTAAAGTTGCAATGTCTACGTTACTCCCTCTCTGCAGCTAACACCCAGAACACGGTAATAGCTATCGATCTCTCCGACAAAGTGCTTCGCCAGCACTTCAGGTTTAAAACCCCGATCTGGGTTTCTAACCATCTGACAGAGGGCTCCCCCAGCACCTCTTCTCCCGATCACCTATTGAGTGTGATGGGTTAGTGACAGGTCGGCTATTCGGACAAGTCGGACAAATTAACTATCTAAGCCTATCCTAGTTATACTATTTTCCAGGTCAGTGTACCACCCCCCAATGTTGCAAGTGTAAGGATTCCCAATTTCGATTGGACTGGAACTAATTAATATATTGTTATAATAACTAGTTCTTTCCCTCTGGAGACAGAGTTTCCCCTTCAATTCGAAATCCAGCAACATAGCAGTATGAGTCTTGCCATGAGTCTTGCCATTTGGGGTGAACCCTATATTTTCAGCCCATTTAGGAATTTTATGATTCTTATCATTTGCTTTTCTTTAGAAATTCTCTCTCCTTTTCTCAACCATATTCAAAAATATTTTCTCTTTTTTTCGTAATAAGCATGTTAAAGTATTCTTGTGTGCTTCAGCTATATCTACTGTATCTATTGTTAGAAATTATTCACCCATATAACTTGTTACATCACTTTTAGTATGCACAGGATTCAGGTTACTAAGTATAGGAAGTTCAGAAAATATCACATCTGAATTAGAATAGTAATACTGCAAAGGTCCTTTCTTATAGAATAAACTAGCTAAAATACTACAGGAAATACCATATGTTAGGGGTAAATGATGATACCTTCGGCTACCGTAGGTAACTTCATACAAACATAGCAATCTTCTATTTCCATAGCTTCTACATAGTGTACTAATAGATTTGCAAATACATTTAAGTGAATTCTGTTTTTAATTCCAGTATAATGTAGTCCTTCCTCATCTGATGCTTCTAAATCGACCTTCTGTTGTTTAATACTAAGTGCTTTCTCTTGTGTATCTACTCTTCTAGGTGTATCTATCGTTTGTAGCTCATTAGTGTTATTCTTCGGGTCTCTACTCATTATGTAAGGAATAGCTATTGTCAGTCCTAACCATTCTATTAGTACTATCACTATACTACATCTGCATATTCTACAGCATGTTTTTAAACAGTTTCTTTTCAGTTTCCATTAACAGTATGATAAGCCATTTCTGACCAAAGAGACTTAACACCTCTTTGTAGCTTTTACACAGTCTTTTAACCTGTGAAATATTTCAAGAGGGTCTCACTTCTCCGTCAGTCTGATCAACAATTAACTCGTCATCACTTTCATCACTTATTTCTACGTTTTCTAAATCTTTTAGGATGATGTAAGTCCATTCAGGGCCTCTGAATTTGTTATTCAGCCTTTTCAGCCGTGGACTTCTTGGTTGTACTGCAGACTGTTCAGTTTGACTTGTTATTTCATTTACTTGTTCTGGTTCTTCATTTATTGTCTTTAGACAAAATCTCAACCTTTTGACAAACCTAGGCCACTTGTTTCCTTTTCTGCGCCTTTTAGCTGGCACTGTGTTCTGCCCTTCTTCCAGTGCTCTTTTGTTTTCATTTAGTTGTGGCACATCTATTTCAATGCTGTCTTCTGTATCCCTCTCTATCTGACTAAATCCAGGACTTATTTCTGTTTCTTCTGCCTGGTTACTAATCTGGCCTTGTTCAGGTATCTGCTGAATTTGACTTTGATTTGATTCACCTTCTTCTTCCTGAACACATTTTTCTACTCCAATCTGGCCCTGCTCAAGCTCTTCGAACCCTTCATTTTCATTTACCTGTGCTCTTGCCCTATTACCTATCTGTCCCTCCTCAGACTCAAATGTTCTAGGTGTAGTGTTATTTGTCTGAGTATTCTGATCTTTCCTTATCTGTTCCACCTCAGAATTATTACTGGCTTGGATTTCTGTAATCTGAGTACGTTCTTCTAGACTTATCTCGTCCTCACTATCACTCTGACAGTCTAGATAAGTCTGAATTCTGGTTCTCACATATTCTGCAGGTATCTCAACAACTGGAATCCAATCGTCTTGACTGGTGCTTGGTTGTTCCTCTTCAGCTACTTCAGGATCAATATCTTGAGACCCCCTCAGCTGCACAACCTTCAGCTTCAGTTTCATCATGTTCAGTCACTCTTTTTGTGTGACTGGCATGGATCCAGTGTGGAACTCCTTCGCACTTTACAGCTGTGGTGGTAACCAAAATTACTTTTCGTGGTTTTCCCCACCTCGGCGCAAGGCAAGATTTTCGAGTATGTTTCTTTAGCACTACCCAGTCTACTGTGTTCAGGTCATGTGCTGGAGTTGCTTGTCTGGCGACTGCGTCTTCCCCAACCTGATGAGAGATAGAACGCAGTTGGTCAGCCAGTTCTTTGTAGTACTCCAGTACTAAATCATCAGATATATTTATCAGCTGGAGGACTCAAGCCTGTGTTCTGGTCTTGAATACTTCTGAGTCCCATCAGAACAAGAGGTAAAGAATCTGGCCACTCTAATCGGGTAGATTCATACATCTTTCCCAATCTCAACTTGATTGTGCCAGTCAGTTGTTCTAGCACTCCAGAAGCCTCTGGGGGGTATCCACAGTGCAGCTTTTGCTTAATGTTGAATGCTTCACAGATTAGGGCAATTATTTCAATATTAAAATGACAGCCTCGATCTGATTCAAGCGTTACTGGAAAACTGAATCTAGGTATGAGTTCTCTGAGTAGGAGTTTGGCTACAGTGATGCTATCATTCCTACGTGTGGGGTAAGCTTCCACCCATTTTGAAAATAGGCAAACAATGACAAGAATGAATTTTAGTCCTCGACAAGGGGGTAACTGAATAAAATCAATCTGCAATCGTATGAAGGGACCCTCTGCCTTCCCAATCTTTCCTGGTAACACTACAGAATTGAGAATCTCTGTGGAACATCCTAGCCATAGGAGCAAGCAAACAGTCTAGTAACACAGGCCTACCATCAAGGTAAACAATGACACCATCCTGAACCCTTCTCTGACAACCTATCTTTCTCCACTCTTCCTTTTCTTTTGGTTCTGCTCATTTTGCAAGTCTCTCACTTCTTCCCACGTTCTCACACCATCAAGCAACATAAGTTGGCAGCTATTTCCACCCACTTAAATTTTATTGTTTATAGCCATTTTAAATGTTGCACAATGTTGGGCTAACTGGTCAGCATAATGGTTACCAGCTGTCACTTTGTCATTTCCAGCAGCACACTTGACCACAGCCACTTCTTTTGGCAATTGGATTGCTTCAAGCAAATCTATTACATAATGACCATTTTTAAAAGGAGTACCTGAAGAAGTCAGAAACTCCCTTTGCATCCAGAGCTGGCCAAAATTGTGCACAGCCCTGTAACCATATTGGCTTTCAGTGTATATGGTTACTTTCCAATTTTTTCCAAATTTGCAGGCTTTTGTTAATGCAACCAATTCAGCTACTTATGCCGACTTGACTCCAGGTAAATAGAATGCTTCAACTGGACCCCCCAACATGCACACTGCATAGGCAGCACTCAAACCTCCTTCCTCATGTCTCATACATGAGCCATCTACAAATAGCTCATATTCGGAATCAATTAAGGGCTCTTCTCTTATGGCTGGAGTGGTTTTGTACTGTATTCAGTAAAGTCGATACAATCGTGTCATTTCACACTTTTTATGGTGACATACATGAATAATCTTTTGTTTGTTTAATTATAAATATGATTTAGTCACGATAGACGGATTGCGGACCATGACATTTCAACCACTTGAGGGTTCCACATGATGAGGTGTTTTCTGGACAGGAAATGTCACATCTGGGTATACACATTGTATATATCTATCATTTGAACGTTTTTAAGCAGGCTTGCTACAGGTCATCCCCTTTTTGTATTTTTCCAGCCCTGAAGAGTTGTAGCTTCTGTGCATGTACAGACCTACAACGAAACACGTGTCGGCTGGCTGTAAATTACCAATGGTGTGATGATCAAATAAAAGGAGATATACATGAAACTTCAAGAACCGACATTGGAGAGATTTCTATTCAATTGCATATATTAGCATACTACTGTCTATACTTGAATTGAGTGCGCAGGACTTTGTGTTTTATTTTTTTAATATTGCCTATTCTAACTTCAGACTGGGGTACTAATTTGTTTATTAGAAATGCTCACTACTTGGATTGCTTCTCCCGAGAGGGGTAGGTTTGGGACTTCTGCTGTTCTCACAGTAGAACAGGTAGCACCAGTGTCCAATAGAAAGGTGACATCATTTCCTTCAACCTTTCCTTCAATGTATGGACCTGACTTATCTACCGGCAAGGATGCACCAAGTACGCACTCCTCGTGCTCCCCTCTCAGGCACCGTCAGAATGTGTTCTCACTGAAAAACGTATCACTCAAAAGAAATTGTGATGTTGCTGTGTCTCTCCTTTCACTTCCCTCCCAATTTGTGGTATACACACTCTGGTGTGCTTTGCTCCAAAAATTTGGCATAGGTGCAAGGGGTAACTGGTTTTGTATTACCTGCTGCTGTTGTTTCCGTGGCTCCTCATTCTGCGTCTGTGGATTTAAATCATTAGTTTGCATGTTACTGTTTTGCACAGCCTTTACACTCGTTCTTCCAGTGCCCCAATTTGAAGCACCCGTGACAAGGGAACTTCTTTTTGGTTTCTTCTCTATTGAATTTTCCCCTTGGCTTACCCCCATTACCATCACCCTGAGTCTGGATATTGTTCATTTGGCTCAATTGAACTCATGTTGCTCTGCTAATTTCACTTGTGCCCACATTACTTTTTCCTTTAATTATTTTTGTTTATTGTCGAGTTCATCTTCACAAAATTTTGCATATTTAAGGATTTCATCAATCGGCTTGGCCGGCCAGCAAATTTTATGATCTTTAATCCATTGCGAAATTTCTGGCCTTAATCCTGACACAAACCGATAGATGAAATGCGTCATGTCTTTCATATTGATATTATCTAAACTACTATACTGTTTGAATACTTGTAACAGACGTTCATAATATGCATGCACAGATTCATCTTTATTTTGAGTGGTTCTATCTATCCTAGTCCAATCTGTCTCTTTTGTAGGCACCTTCCCTTTGGGGTACAGTATTACCTGGTTTTATTTTTTCATAACCTCATCAGAAGGTGCCCCTGTCTTTGGATCTCTAGGATACTCATCCCTAGGCCAATCAATAGCAATTTTATATTCTGTCCAGAAATCTACAGGAACAACAACATCAAATAATCCATCTAAATCTTTCAAAAGACATTTCGAAACCTTCACAAACCACTCAACTTGTTTGTACCACTCTACAGGTTTCTCGCGAAGTTTGGGGAAGTCATTTGTAAATGACAAAATATCCTGTCAGGACCATGCAACATGTACATAACCTTCACCTGGTACCTCTCTCATGGGACATAACCTTTCCACCTTGTCTGCTTCCTTTAACACATACTCGGATGCAGTTTGTTTTGATCCAGCCTCTTCTTTTTTCTTTGCCCAACTAGTTCTCCATTTTTCTATGTCACCCAATTTCTGCAATAATGTCATAAGCTCCCTGATTTGTATCTTTCTATCTGACACATTCATATTTTCCAAATCTTTGTCAGAAAATTCAGCTCAATATGGTTTTTAAAATACTTTAGATTTTCCAATGTCAATTCCCATGTTAACTTTTCAGGAAACACTCTTGTATTTCTAGTAATACTTTTGCATATGAACAATAATTCATCTTCACTGAATGTATTTAATCTAACCAATCCCACATTTCCAGTCATCATTTCTTCTAATTCGACTCTTAATTTAAATATGACCAATAATTTTGGCTGTGACTTTGGATTCTCTATTTCTCGTGTCCATCTCTCTATTCCTTCTGGGGTTACTACTGTGGCACTGCTTGTACCTGAGGATGTCTCCATTTGTACGTCTCTAGAGTTTATAGGAGTGGTTTTCCTGACCGAGTCACTCACTGGTTCTCTAATTGGAAAATCCATCAGGGAAATCACTGACTCACATTCACTTGCATGATCATCAACTATTAAGAGGTCTTTTCTTGGCTGTACTACAGGTGTAGTCAGACCGGGCGTTTTAGGACTAACCTGCTTATCTCCGTACAAAGGAACAACTGGGCAAATAGTTACCGGAATTATTAGGGTTTCAGGACTTGTATTTAATTGGGAAATTTTCTGAATCAACTCACTTCTTTGTTTATTTAATGCTTCTCTTTCTCTTTTTCGAATGAAGTCTCATGTACCACTTGCGGAATAAGAGGTGGTTTCAGGAACGGAGCATTTGGATTAACTCTACTTGGCTTCTCATTATAATCCTCCAAATAATTATCATCCGATTCACCACTAATTATTAAATGTTTCGTTTTCTCAGTCCTTTTACTCCCTGTAGGTTCTTCTAAAGTTATTACAGGATATAATCCTTCCACTAACATGGACTGTCTCCATTGTTTCATTTGTTGGTCTCTTGTCTCTTTTGGAAATCTAGGATAAAACTTACTCCAATTCCTGTTACTTCTGGGTCTATCTCACTCAAACGCCTCAGTTTCCCATTCCTCCAATGCCTCATACTGTGTTAATCTAGGGCTGGGATCTAATTCATTCATGCAAGTTCTCAAATTGTACAAAACTCTGCCATTAAACTTTTTCTGGAAATGCTAAAACACCATCATCTTTTGTGTACTCCATCCAGTTTTCTAACCACACACAAATGTGATAGCCCCTTTTTACCATCATGTATGATGCAGGCGTATTTGGTGGTAGAATAATAATCCCTTCTCTTGTTTTAATTGCTTTTTCTTTCTTGAAAAAATTCTTAATTCTTTTAATGAATGACATTTTTCTTTTCTTTCCGTACATGATATAAGGTCTTCCTCTTATATACTGTTCTTGTGCAAAACCTAGATTTTTCCTATTGGGTCTACATCCTACAATCAAACCTATGTGCCACATATAATTTAAATGCAAATCTGTTTAGGATAACTCTCAATTTAATTACAAAAATACTTCCAATATCAGCACGTGCCTTTATTTTTCAGTGTCCAATCAAAATTTAGAATTCAAATAAATCTAACCAATAGTTGTGCGGCTTTTCCCGTGAGACTAGTTCTCACGCTCCTGTACTCTCCCCTCCTTTACAATTACTATCTCAGCTACACACGCCCTGTCTCAATAAATGCCAGCGCGGCACTGAGTGACGTCAGCCCAGCTCTGCGACTGACTCCCTCCTTTGCAAGGTAATACGAAAACTTAATTTCTTTCACTTTCAATGCAGATTTTATTGCTCAACAACGTAAAAACATTGGCCGCTGTACCTGAGTGACTAAATCAAAGGAAAAATATATTTCACTCACTACGAGTAAATCCCTTCCGCTTACTCTTCATATACTTCAAGTAGAGCCCTTCCGTCTACCCTTCATGCAAGCATTAGAGAACCTGTTACTTCTTCAGACTCATCCCTTCTGTGATATACTAAGGCCAAAGTTTCACCAGCGAACCCCTTTGCTTCCAATCAAGCTCAAACGAACCTGCTACTCCTTTTGTGTGACACTTTCTAGGTGATATCACACCAAACGTTTTGCTAGGAAACTTTTTGCTCTCTTTTATTCACACATTCATACATAAAAAACCCTAAATAGTGCTTCCGGTTTTACCTAACCATGAACTTATTTCCTACAGGTAACTGACCTCAATGCAGTTGTGGCTTCCATTTACCAGCCGCTATTCTGCCCCCGGGGATTCCAGACAAAACATTAAACAGGTACGAACAATTTTAGTTAATACATAAATCAATACAATTAATGATACAATTTAAAATATGCAAAAAATATTTTTCATTGACCAACTAACTACAACTAACTTCCAATCTAAACTAAACCCTAACCATCTTGCTGCTACCAAAAGAATTACTTATAGAGCGCGCAGGTTACCATACTCACCTGGGCCCATAAAACAACACAACTTATTGTGAGTTGAATCAAGCAACCTGTGCACTTACTCTAATCAGTGATTTATAAATTTCATTTAGGACCTATACCATTGACTTACCAATCTTCGTCATCGGTACCTAGAGTTTTAAGAGATAAAAGGTGTTAGAATAATAGGTAGAAAAGTTACATATGCACTCATAAAATAACCACAACACGGTAAAGGTTTAAACTCTTTATCTAAAATCTTTAAATGTCATAATCCAAGCATTGAACAATAGAAAATTCTAAATTAGGAAAATAACGACTAGAATGAAAATATGCAGAGTTTTTATAAAGCAGTTTTTACGCATTTAACTTTTAAGGGTGGGAAAAGAGACGGAAACAATACAATGACATACCCACATTGAACATTTACCTAGAATGGTGTGAAGCACTAACCCTGGCCACGGGTCAGTTTAAAGGACAGAACCCCGAAGATGCAGGCACCATACAGGCAAGCAGGTGCAGATCAGAATCAGGACAGGTAAAGCCAAATTGGATCAGGACAGGACCACCACAGGATGAGACCGGCACCCGCAGTTAAAGTTGCAATGCCTGCGTTACTCCCTCTCTGCAGCTAACAGCCAGAACCCAGTAAGAGTTATCGATCTCTCTGCCAAAGTGCTTCGCCAGCACTTCAGCTCTCAAACCCCGATCTGGGTTTTGAACCTTCTGACAGAGGGCTCTGCCAGCACCTCTGCTCCCGATCACCTATTGAGTGTGTTGGGTCAGTGATAGGTCAGCTATTCGGACAAGTCGGACAAATTAACTAGCTAAGCCTACCCTACTTATATTATTTTCCAAGTCAGTGTACCACCCCCCAATGTTGCAAGTGTAAGGATCCCTGATTTTGATTGGACAGGGAAAGAGGAGAGGTCATCACACCATACCAAAATGAAACTTTTCTAGATGATATTAAAATTAACGTTCCCGCCCATAACTTTTATTTTCCCATGCACCTTTATTCCACCCGCAATGAATGTATCAATCAGTAACAGTAGCGTTCAGTATTGTACAGTCCAACTTCCTCTCCTGGGGTTGAAAGTTCACGCTCCCAGGCACATCTTCTAGTGTACTATAAGCTTGGCTGTGATTCAATAACAAATGACTTAATCTCCTTCTGGAGTTTGACATGCGCAGTGTAGTTTTTCAAGATGGAGTAATAGCACTTCCCAGGCCCAAGATTATTGTTACATGAAAAAATAGAAAGAAACAGTTTTAGAACACAGAATAAATGAATGCACTGTATACCACTTATCTCTACTCTATTCCCATTACTTTATATTTAACTATTGCGTTAGAGTTAAGCAGAACGAACAGCTTAGCAAAAGCAGCAGTGCAAGCTTCTTGCATGTGAGGACATGGAGCAGCCATCTCAGTTCTAGTGCGCAGAAGCAAAAGAATACCTCCAAAAGCAGAGTGTACGTCAAGTCACGTGAATGTGACAGACGCATGCACAGTAAGAAATCCCGCGTAGCAGCGGCCATATTATTGCAAGCGGATTATCATTAGTAAAAGCACATATGCAAGTTTCACTTAGATGTTGTGTAATGCAATATTAATAGGACAAACATGTTGATTAGTAACATTATGTCGAGAGGACTGAATACAAGCAAGTCTCATTACATGTGAATCCTTGCTCCATCAGTTTCCCCTGAGTTTTTGCTTTTTGCCCTCCCGGTTTTGACTCTGTTTTTGCTGTTGTAGTGTTTCTGCACACTTTTCACACTGCTGATCAGTGGTAAATGCTTCGCATGTGACCAGGTGAGGCACATAAAGGGGGACCCCAGGAGCTCCAAGGGGGCACAGCCACCCATCGGTGGGCAGTCCAAGGTGTTGGCTAGTTTAGCGCTTGGAGAGGCGTACCCACAGGAGGGTAGGGACACCGCAAAAATGACCCTTGTCTCACTAGGGGACAGTGAGATGGTCCCAGGAAACCAGATGCCCCATAACACAAAGAAATACAGCACCTGGGTGACCATCAATGGAAAAGGGTAGAGGATCTCAGAGATACTGGAGCCAGTGGGAGCTCAGCCCGGTGTCACCTGGTCTCTGAGAAGCAGGTAGTCCCAGGGGCATTCCAGCAAGTAATCGTGGTAGACAATTCAGATCACCAGTATCTGGTAGTGCAGGTTCGCTACTTGTGGCTGGGTCTCAAGTCTCTTGAGGTGTGGTTGTGAGCCCTTCCATGTAGATTTTCTGCTAGGTAATGACCTTGAGCAGTCCTTGTGGAAGGATGTTGTGCTCAGGTCTCGCTTGGAGATGCTTGATTGCCAGAGTGGGCATGGGTGTCCACTCAGTCAATTGCAGCCAGAGAGGGTGGTCAGGGTGACTTGGAGCCTGAAACAGTGGCCCAGGTCCCAGCCAAGAGAAAGGGCAAGGGGTGCAGGAAACTGGACCCTGAAGTTCTCACGGCCTGGGAGGAGCAGGACCTTGAGGGAGATGCCCTGATGCCTACAGGGGAGCAGGTATGTGAACTGGGGGACATCTCTGAGCTGACCCATTGGCAGCAAGGAGGGGGCCCCACCAGGGAGAAAGTCTGCCAGGAACAGAACGAGTGCCCTTCTATGGAGGGTCTGCAACAACAGGCTGCAGCCTAGACAACTGGTGATCAGTCTGGATCACATTGGACCTACTGGGAGAATGATCTCCTGTATAGTGAGCCTAGGGATGCTAAACCTCGATCCCAGTGTTTCAGGACCTTCCTACTAGGTCTAGCTCATGACGTGCCTTTGGCAGGACATTTGGGGTAGGACAATACCTTTGAGAGGCTTGTCACCCACTTCTTCTGGCCTCAAATGCGAAGGCAGTCAGATGTACATTTGCAGTCTTGCCAAACTTCCCAGGCAAGTGGTAAGAGTGGGTGGAAGGTCAAAGCTCCTCTCCAACTGTTCCCAGTTGTTGGAACACCCTTTGAAAGTGTAGGGATGGGCCCCCATTTAACCATTAATGGGACACCTACAGACTACACTCTACCAACAATGTCTGTTCCGGAACTCAGGCCGATATTCTATTGGGGCTAAAGGAGGACATAGGGAAGCGGTTTACTACATCAGAGGCAAACCAGATCGCCATTCAGACATCCTGTGAGGCATTGACTCGGAAAGTGGAGGAGGTCTCACTAAGGACCGATGCACTGGAAGTGGAGCTTCCTAAGATCGAAGAAGTACTTACCACCTCCGTAGTCACCATGAATAAGTTGGTTCAGCAGAATCGGGAGATGAAGGATGACCTTGAGAGGCTTGAAAATCATTCAAGAAAAAATAACTTAAAATTCTTGAACGTGCCTGAAGATCTTGAAGGGAATTATATCAAGGCATTTATCGTTGCGGTCCTTAAAATGACAATCTTAAAGGACTCCCCTGATGTCGACCATGATCTATTAGCTGACATCCAGAGGGTCCATCGTGACCCATACAGGCGGAATCCAGGGAAGGAGTACCCTAGGAAGATCTTGGTCAACTTTCATACCTATGCCACTAAAGAAAGGATTTTGTCTCTGGCCCTTAAAGCAGGCTCTATAAGGTCAACCTCATTTTCTAGTCCATTTACTTTCACAATCTGCTCAGATGTTTCCCACATAACAGCAACAAAACAATGGGAGATGGGCAAGAGATTGGCGATTTTTAACTCCTTGGGAGCTCGTGCCCAGTTGAAATTTTCTGCCTCACTCCGCATAATGTGGAATAATCATATGTACAACATACGCCAGATTGAGGATGCGGACAATTTGATTGAAAAGATTAGGGCGGGCAGCAAGGGGGGGAGTGGACAGGTGATGCAAGTAGATGCTGGGCGGTAGGGGTAGGGTAGGTGGCATAGTTGTTTTGAGAAAACAGCAGGGCTAGTAATTTGATATACATTTAAGTACAGTTTGTATTACTCACCCAATTGTTAGGCAGTATCCACTACTGATAAAGGCAATTTTTTTTTTTTGCACCACTTATGCACTATACACAACCATACACAGAGTGGGGGGGATATCTGTCTAAGAGCGTAATGCTCAGAAAGAAAGGGAGGGTTCCCCAGGGAGGTAGGGGGGTTCAGGGGTCACCAGGGGTGGGGGTGGAGGGAAGGGGGGCACGGGGTGGCAAGAGGAGAAAAGAAAAAATGGAGTCCTCATTTGGCATTATTCTATAAGAGCTTCCAACTGAACAGATGGGCGCATCAGTGTTTGGGTAAGGAGGAGGGGGCTGAGGCCATCTGATAACGGGTAATAAGATACCATTTATCTCCTGGAATGTTATTGGGTTCTGGTGGCCCCGGAGACGTAGGCTGATTTTAAAATATTTGGAACAATCTTTGGCTAAAGTAATTCTCCTTTGAAAGTAAAGAGTTTTTTGGGAGTTTTAGATAGGTAGGAGCATTCTGCTGCTCTGGTCAGATGGTGGTGAACAAGGGAGTTGCAATCTTGAATAAGACTGGGATCGGAGGATCTATAAAGTCAATTTCAACTGACCAGTCAGGAAGATGGGTCTTGGCACGTGCCGATTTTAGTGGAAGTGAACTAACAATTGTATCTTACTATGGGCCGAACATAGACGATCCTGCCTGTATACTCAAAGTGCAGTCCAACTTGGATGAGGTTACTTCCCCCTTAGTCATAGGGGGGACTTTAACGTTCTCCTCGATCCCTGACAGGATCTTTCCAACTATAGCCAGCATATTGCTGCCCCGAGATCCCGTTGTGCAATGGTTAACATGATTCATGAGCTAGGTCTAATCGATGCCTGGAAGGTTAACAGTGGAACAGCGCCGGCCTTCACCTATTTCAGCAAAAAACATGGCCATGCTTCAAGATTGGATTATATCCTTGTAGACAGGTTATGTTTAGAGGTCCTGGTAGAGATAAAATTACTCACAAGCATTCTGTCCGACCATGCCCCTATCATGTTTTCACTCCTGAAGGGGAGGTCCAGGGGTGTAACAACCCCCAGGTGGACTTTAAAAAGGGCAGTATTAAACAATCAGGACATAGTCACTGTGCTGGGTACCTCTACCATTAACTACTTTTCTGACAATATTGGCTCAGCCCCACTCAAATTTGTTTGGGATACCTATAAGGCCCATCTTCGTGGTCAGTTCCACAGTTTGACTAGCTCAAGCAATAGGGAGGAGGCGATGAAGTTTAGAGCTTTGGAAGGCAAAATCTCATCTTTAGAGATTTTAAGATTGAATACCCATGCAGATAATCTACCACAGGTTTCAGTGGATTTAGAATGCCTCCGCTCAGAATATCGAGGATTGTTGGATCTGAGATTTAAGGCACAGTGGGCCGTATATTCTATGGACAATTACGAGTGTTGCAAAAGGGCTGGGGCAATACTGGCCAGTAAGATTAGAGCAGAACGGGTGAGGAATAACATAAATAGATTTATCATTGATGATCAGGGTACCATATCCTGTCAGCAGGAGGATATGGAAAAATGTCTTCTCTCCCTGTTCTCTGAACTATATGACGAAGAGTTGTCCCTAAGCTCTGCGAATACCCTGTGGTGGCTGGAGAGTGAGGCTCTACCTAGGTTGAAAGATGAAGGCCGAGATATCCACAACTGCCCCTTTACGGAGGAAGAAATTAGACTCCACATAAAACATTTTTTTTAAATAAAGCGGCAGGGCCTGACGCTCTTCCTGGGGAAGTCTATAAAGTGCTTCAAGATTTCTTGGTGCCATGGCTAAGTGAACTGTTTAATTACGTTTTCAGCCCAGAGGGTAGGGCCCCACCATCGTGGAAGGAGTCCACAATTGTTCTTATATTAAAACCAGGGAAGGATCCCCTTAAAGCAGATTCTTTTAGGCCTAGCACCCTGCTAAATGCGGACTATAAGATCTTTACCAGCGTTTTAGCAGGGAGATTGGCTAAGTTGGCCCCACCTCTTATTAATTCTGACCAGAAGGGTTTTATCCCTGGTAGATATATCCATGAGCTGACCCTACAGTTGATAGGCAGTATCGACCTGTCAGTGGCGCGGTCGGAGCCCTTGACAGTGGCTGCATATGACGCTGCGAAGGCCTTCGACCGCTTCAACTGGAGATTCTTGTGGGACATCCTGAGCACTATGGGTTTCGGTACAATTTTTATTCAAACATTGAGAGGATGCTATGAGGGTGCCTCAGCCGCGATTTTATTAAATAGGTCTCTGACACCACGCTTCAGCATAAAGAGGGGTACCAGGCAGGGGTGCCCCATTTCACCCCTCCTGTTCGATCTCTATATCGAGTCTTTGGCACAGGAGCTGAGGATCGATGATAGGATAACACCCTTCAGAGTAAAAGATTACAGCTGTAAACTGGCCTTATATGCTGACGATCTGCTGGTTTACACCAGCAACCCGGTCAAGGTCTTTCCTAAAGTCGAGGAGATAATGATCGATTTCGGTCGGAATTCCGGCTACCTGATTGACAATTCAAAAACTGAAAAAATGAGCTGGGGGTGGACAATTGGGAGGGAGCCCAAAGCAGCCAGTTTAGGTACTTGGGCATAATAATAACTCCAGATCTTAACAGTATAGTGCAGATTAACATAAAGAGGGTGACCAAGGATATCAACCAACTCTTTCTGAGATGGCAGAATCTCCCTCTGACAATATATGGCCGAGTCAACCTGGTCAAGATGGTAATTTTGCCTAAATTGACATATCTATTTAATGCGATACCCCTGACCTTTCCTGATAAAATCTTGGGAAAACATTTAGGGAAAAATTGGCAGCTTTATTTGGGATAATAAAAATTCCAGGTTATCATCGAAAAAACTGAAAAGAAAATTGTTAAAGGGGGGACTTGCACTTCCGGGCATCCTTTGGTACGCCTTTGCCTTTCAGCTTAAAAATATTCGAAGCCTTCTTTTTAACCCCGATGATTCCAACTGGGGGCAGATCTTGAATATAATGGTTGACCTAGAGGGGGACGGACCTGGATTTTTGTATAAATTTGGTGCACCAAGGTTCTATAAAAAAGTGATCCTGAAGGTATTAAAATGTGCCCTCTCAGTTTGGAGTAGAGTAAAGGGAAGATGGGGCATAAAATACTAATCTGATTTTGCCCCAATCTGGGAGTCTCCGGTTTGCCATTATGCCTTAGGGACAGTTAGTCAATTCTTATTAGGAGATCAGGAATAACAATCTGGTCGGACTTGGTAACATCAGAAGGGGTTCTTCCTTGGGAGGTTCTGAGGTCAAAGATCTGAGACTCCTTTTCTAGATTTAAATATATCCAACTTTCTTCCTGGTTTTCCGCTGAGAAGGAGAACATTGGCGGTAACTGGGACATTGAGTTTGCTCTCCAATCTCCTGGTTATAGGAAGAGGGAAGTGGGACTTTGGTATAAAAAAATGCTTGAGGCGGAGGAAGTACAGGCACCCCTATTACATCTTGTCTGGATCTCGCCCATCCTGGAGGCCGCCTCAGTCCCCCTCTATGATATATCTCTCCAATATCTGTACAGATATGTCAGGTCTACCTCTCTCAAGAAAAAACATTTCTATGCTATTAACAGGCTATACTACAGGCCGAAGAAAATTGCGAAGTTTGTGAGCCCACCCCCTTGTTGCCCTAGATGTGGACTGGTAGAGCGGATGATATCCATGTTTTTTACAACTGTCCTATCTTGGGTCTCTTTTGGGCCAATGTGGAGAAGGCAAAGGAGAGTATCTATAAGGTTGAACTCAGTTTGAACACAGTTAGAGTTCTTTTTGGCTTGGACACTGATCTTATTTGTTGGTTAAGGGGGACACAGGTGGCATTTTTTTTAACATTATTCTTATTGCTCGTAGAGCGATTTGTAAGATATGGAAGGATGCTAGCCCCCCCCCTGTATGAAAATTGGCTCCGAGCTGCACTGAGAAGTGCACGTTTAGAATCTGGGATGGCACATAATGTAAGTAGCACTGATTGGGAACCTCTGATAGAATGGGGAATAGAAATGAGGCTGGTCTAAAGCCCCGAAGGGTCCTATGATTACACCATGCCCTGAAACAAAGGTGCAGGCCGGGTCGGCTCCAGATAAAGCAAGAACTTCAGCCCTGGGCGCCCAGGACGGAATGGGGTTGTAAGTATTTATTTGCACTTGCCAATGGTGAAATGAGGACTCAAAAAAAAAGAAAGGGTAGGGATGGACATTGTGAGGCCACTGGATCCCAAGACAGCCATGGGCAACAGGTAGATCCTGGTCTTGGTAGACCATGCCACCTGGTACCCAGAGGCAAACCCTCTCAGGACAATCCCAGTGGTGGGTCGGTCGTTAATGGGGATCTTTTTCCACGTGGGGATCCCCAGAGAGGTGGTTTCCAACAGGGGAACCAACTTCCTAGCTAATATATGACATCCCTGTGGAAGGAGTGTAGTGTTACATACAAATTCACCACTCCTTACCACCCCCAAGGTAACGATCTGGTAGAGAGATTTAACCAGACCTTGAAGGGCATGATTAAGGGTCTAACAGAACCCATGAGTCGTAAGTGGGATGTCTTCTTGCTGTGCCTTCTCTTTGCCTACAGGGAGGTACCCCTGAAGTCTCTTGGGTTCAGTCCCTTTGAGCTTCTGTATGGTCACCCTGTGAGAGGACCTCTGAGTTTGATGAAGAAAGGATGGGAGACAGCTCCCAGGAAAACTCCCCAGGATGTATTTAGTTACATGCTGGTCTTCTGGAACCAAATTGCCCGCTTCAGGAAACTAGCTCAGGCAAACCTCGAGGCCAGCCAGGACAAAATGAAGAAATGGTATGACTAGAATGCCACTCTGGTCAAGTTTCAAACTGGACAAAAAGTGTGGGTCATGGCCCAAGTGGAACCATGTGCCTTACAGGACAGGTGGACTGGGCTGTTTGAGGTGGTGGAGCGCAAAAGTGAGGTCACCTGCCTGGTGGGTTTGCAAGCTCCCAGGAACCCTTTGTCGGTCCTCTACGTGAACCGATTCAAACCCCACTTTGAGAGGTCCGAAGTGAGCATGCTCTTTACGACAGATGATGGGACAGAAGAGGAGAGTGAGCCGCTCCCCAACCTCCGGTCATCCAAGGAAGGTTATGGGCCAGTGGAAGGTATGATCCTCTCCCCTACACTGACCGCCGAGCAGAAAAGCGACTGTCACTGGTTGCTGCGACAGTTTGCTCCGCGGTTCTCCCTGACCCCAGGTGTTACTCAATGGTGTACCCATGATGTGGACACTGGTAACAGCCCCCCTGTGAAGCACAACTGTTAGGAATTAGAAGCCTTGACATGTGGGATTGCAGGTATTTCGGAATTTAGCCCATATCCCTAACCCTAATTTCATTGCATTTTATTGACGCTCCCTAACGCGAGTAAAGAGGCGCGGCAGAACGTAGCCGTTGCTTGGCTTACTGTTCCGGTGCCACGCCCCCCTCTCCACTTCCTGGTTCCTGATCGCGTCCTCTGTGGCGTGCTACAGATCCCTCCGGGTGTTCTTGGAGATATTCCTGCCTGCTTTGAGCTGCTGCCTCTTCCTGCAGTATCCCGCTATCCTTGTGCGCTGTGAGAAAGTTCTTGCCGGTCTTCGGCATTTCTCTGTCTTCGCTCGAGCAAGCTCTTGCGGCTCCCCTACCTTTCCTCACGCATTTTGCGGGCGTCCTGCTCGACTCATTTCTTTTCCTTCCAGCCTTGTGGCACTAAGCAACCTTTATTTTTTCCCTGTTGTATTCTTACCTTCTGAGAGAGAGCGCTCCGCCCTGGTCGCCCATCGGGCCGGGTGTCTCTCTTCCTGAGTGTGTTACTGCTCCGCTGTTCATTCCCCTACACAGCCGGTCGGTACACCTCACTCCTTATATTGTTTATTCTTTATGTGTCTGGTGTGTGAGTCCTTCATGAGTTCCGTACTTCCTGGCCTGTTTTTGGGTCTCCTGAAATTCCTCTTCACTGAACTCATCGATAAGGCGAGCCTGACCTTCAGTTGGGGTAAGAATACCTGGTACAACCAGGCATGTCAATGTTTCATAAATTGCAGCAATATCTGATAGAGTATATATTACATTGTGAAACTTGGATTTGTTTCCTAGCCTGGACCACCACCTGAGACTCCTCCTGTTACAAGCTGACTCCCTCGTATGAGGAGAGTGGTGGACACTCCTTGGGTTATTCCCTCATACTTTTAGGGTACAGTAGACAGGAGTGTGTTTCAAATCGCATTCTTGCTTCTGTGTCCTGGAGGTGGAGGGATTCTTCTTCGTTCCCGTGGAAATTGGTCATTCTGCTAACAGAAAGCCAAGCCCACTAAATAACTTTCCCCCGAGCGAAGATGAATCCCGACCCTTCTTTGGGTGCTCCTGACCTTAACCTCCAGGCCCATACCATGGAGGACCTCACTGCTGCATTAGTGACCCTTCAGGCAGAAGTAGGTAGATTGGGGGTAGAAAACCAAAGACTACAGGCAGAGGTTCATCAGTTAAGAACAGTTGATAGAGACACAGGAACTATCCCTAAATCCCGCAAAAGTTACATACAACCAGCCAGATTCATTCTGGGTCCTACTGAGACAGAAAAAGGGGCTAGTGGTGATTCCACCATATCTCCGGTCCAAGTCACTGTGCATATTCCTAGCCCGGTTCCTTTAGCAATGCCCGAAAGATTCACAGGGGATAGTACCAAATATAATGTGTTTATGAACCAATGCCAACTACAGTTCTTATGCAAAGCTGCCTCGTTTCCCGATGATTCTGCCAAAGTAGCCTTCATAATTTCCTATCTTGCTGGGAATGCAGCTGAATGGGCCGTACCCATGGTACAGAATAATGATCTGTTGTTATACGATCTCGCTCTATTTCAAGAGAAGATGAGAAGTCTCTTCGCTAAACATACTTATATGCAAGCCAGCGATACAGCTCTACTAAATCTCAAACAAGGTTCCAAAGACCTCCTGTCTTACATTACCAATTTTAATCGTCTGGTTTCTAAAACTCATTGGCCAGAAGATAAGAGAACTTCCTTGTTTTACCGTGGGTTATGTGATGAGTTAAAAGACTTACTCTCACAAATAGTTAACCCACCGGAAGACTGTGCCTCATTTATCAATCTAGTCGTAAAATTGGATCATCGAATGCATGAGAGGAAAGGGAAAAAGAATCGAAGTAGTGTACCCAGATTTGTATTAACCAGACCGAGAAACCCCTACCAATAGATACCTCAGAACCCATGCAAATAGGGGGAATACGAGGACCTTTATCCACAGAAGAAAAGGATAAGAGAAGAAAGCTGAACCTATGATTGTATTGTGGCAAAGGGGGCCATTTTGCAAAAGATTGCCCAGTTCGCCCTAAGACACCAAGACTATCAGCCAGCCTTTCTAGTTTGGAAAACTAGAAAGCTTGAGGAACAGAGAGATCAATTCCTCAAGCTACACACCCCAGCAGATCTCTACTAACAAAAGGTTACCACACCAAGTGGTAAAACACTTTACGTTACCCATCACCCTCACTTACATGAGTCAAAAACAATACAACATGTCTATACTTTTAGATTCCGGAGCTACTGGAAACTTTTTTGATATAAAACTCGCTAAACAACTGGGTCTGTCTTTTGTTGCTAAACAACAACCTGAATCCATATGGGCCGTAGATGAGTCCGAGTTATCTTCTGGGTTGATAAGTTATCAAACTTCGCCTATGCTCATAGTTTTTAATAACGGTCATTCTGAGAGTATTGTTTTTGATTTAATAGATGCCCCAAATTTCGGTGCCATTTTGGGAGTACCATGGTTACAGGTAAACAACCCGTTAATAGACTGGGGAAAAAGAACTGTCACCTTTAAGGGTGGGTGTAAAATCAGTTTCGTTGGTGAATTTGCGAATTTTCTGCGATTTCGCGATCCGCGAATCTCGCGAAATTGCGGTAAAATCCGCAAATCAGCGGGGACGAATTTTCAGCCAAGCAAGGGTTACAGCAGCAGGTGCAAAAGTTGAACCTAATTTCTTTGTAACCTTTTACAAAACGGTTACAAACAAATTAACTTCAACTTGGACACCTGCTGCTAATTGCTTCCTGGCGCCTCGTTGCCTACTTGCAACTATTCTCTGACCCTGCTCTGACCCTTGAAGCAGGGTCAGAGAATAGTTACAAGTAGGCAACGAGGCACCTGTCCAAGGAATTAAACCTCATCAGGAAGCACTTACAGATATTAAAAAACAGGAAGAAGGGAGAGGATGGCAAATACACCCATTTTGAGTTGTCAGGAGGCGTTAAACTAAAAGAGACCTTTACAGCACAATTTTCATATGCATTTTGCTAAAAATAAAAAGCTGTATGTTCTGTAAGGGCAACTCAGGAATCTGGCCCTTCAGAGATCCGGCCTCTCTTTCTTTCTCTCGTTCTCTCTCTCCCTCTCACTTGTCCTCTCTTTCTCTCTCTTTCTATCTATCTATCTATCTATCTATCTATCTATCTATCTATCTATCTATCTATCTATCTCTCTCTCCCTCCCTCTCCTATAAACGACTGCATGTGTAACTTCGCTATGCAAGCGGCTCGCGAAGACGCAAAAAGCCCAGCGAACACGCAAAGAAACCCAGCGAACACGCAAAAAACCCCGCGAACACGCAAAAAACAAAAATCCGCAAATTCGCACAAATTCGTGAATTTTGCGGATCGCGAATTCGCAAATCCGCAAATTCGCGGATCGCGAATTCGCAAAATTCGCCCATGCTTAGTCACCTTGATATCCCCGTCATAGAAGCCATAGAAGCCATAGAACAAGAACTCCCGTTATACTGTGCCGTTCAAACAGGGGCTGACTTGAGATTACCTGACCAGTATTTGGATTATAAAGGTGTCTTTAGTGAACAAGAAGCCACTAAGTTACCTCCGCATAGGAGCTATGATTGTCGTATCGACTTAATAGCCGGCGCAGACTTGCCCTGCAGTCGAATTTACGCCCTGACTCCCTCAGAAACTGATTATCTGAAAGATTATTTAGATGACATGCTTACCAAAGGGTTTATCAGGCCCTCTACTTCACCTGTGTCATCCCCTCTGTTTTTCATTGATAAGAAGGAAGGAGGGCTCAGGGCATGCCTGGATTACAGAGCATTGAATAAGATCACCATAAAAAACAAATACCCTCTTCCTCTTATTCCTGTCCTCCTTGACCAGATTAAAGGAGCAAAAATCTTCACCAAAATCGATCTCAGGGGTGCTTACCATTTGATACGCGTCAAGCAGGGCGATGAATGGAAAACCGCCTTTCGCGCCAAATTCGGTCTTTATGAATATTGCGTCATGCCGTTCGGTCTGTGTAACGCACCTGCGGCGTTTCAATATTTTATTAATGACATTTTGAGAGAATATATCGATATTTTTGTCATTGTCTATATTGGCGATATCCTTATATTCTCTCAGAATGAAACCGATCATTTGGAGCATGTCCGAAAGATCTTAACCAAATTGCAAGAAAACCACTTGTTCGCCAAATTGGATAAAAGTGTGTTTCACACCACAGAAGTGGACTTCCTGGGCTTCATAATCAAACCTAGCGGCCTTCAGATGGATCCCAAGAAGGTGGAAGCTTTGGTTAAGTGGACGAGCCCTACCTCCATCAAAGAAATACAGTCTTTTCTAGGCTTCGCCAATTTTTATCGGCGATTTATCGACCGCTTTTCTGAGTCTGTTTCCCAGATAACAAAACTTTTTTAAAAAGTGGTGCCTTTTGTATGGTTGGACGAAGCAGAACGAGCTTTCTGTGACTTAAAAGACAAGTTCACCACTGCTCCCATCCTTCATCACGCAGACAACACACAACCATTTTTTGTGGAGGCAGATGCTTCTCAATATGCTGTAGGGGGTATCCTTTCCCAGCGAGACACCGAGACAGGCCAAATGCATCCTATAGCATATTTCTCAAAAGCCTTATTACCTGCTGAGAGAAATTATACTATAGGAGAAAGAGAACTGTTGGCCATCAAGCTATCCTTTCAGGAGTGGAGACATCATTTGTTAGGATCCCCCCATGTAGTCACCATTTATTCAGACCACAAGAACCTTCAGTTCTTTAAATCTGCAAGAGCTCTCACACCAAGGCAAATGAGGTGGCTGTTATTCTTTAGTGAATATGATTTTCTGATCACCTATCGACCTGGGGCGCAGCAGGGAAAGGCGGATGCCTTTTCACGTTTTGGACATGAAAAGAGCACAGACAAGGAACAACCTCTTCCTATTATTCCTGAGAACAAGATACTTGGGGTGGGAGAAAAAGACTACAACCTTCTTGAAGATATCAAGGGACATCTCCTAGCCATGTCATCTGAAGACTGGTTGCAAAATCTCCTACATACCATCACAGAAGGGTTGTATTATCATGAAGACAAACTGTATGTCCCTAATTCCGCTCTGCAACAAAAGATCATAGAATGGTGTCATAGCAGCACCTTGGCCGGACATCCTGGCAGTCGCAAAATGAATGAGCTGTGTCACAGATGGTTTTGGTGGGAATCTATGTCCAAAGATGTGTTAGCCTATGTACAAGCTTGCGCCACCTGTGCACGCCAAAAGGCTTCGCATTGCGCACCTACAGGACTCCTAAGACACCTAGCCATCCCCCCATCACCCTGGCACACCATAAGTATGGACTTTATGACTGATTTGCCCTCCTGTCAAGGTTAGACCACAATTTATGTAGTAGTGGATTTGTTGTCTAAAATGGGACATTTCATTCCTCTGAAGAAAGTGCCTTCCTCTAAAGAACTAGCGTCTATTTTCTTGAACAATATAGTAAAACTACATGGTTTACCCACAGTCATCATCTCTGATAGAGGTCCCCAGTTTGTCTCAAAGTTCTTCCACTTCTTATCACCCCCAAACCGATGGGCAAACAGAAAGAACCAATCAGACCTTAGAACAATTCCTGCATTGTTTATTAACATCCATTCCATCTACTTGGGTTCAAGCTCTTCCTTTGGCAGAATTTGCTTACAACAATTCTAGTCACTCCGCTACACATGTCTCCCCTTTTTTCTTTTTGCATGCACAACACCCTAGAAGGATTCCTATTGTGTTACAACAGAATGAATCTTCTGTGCTAGCACTAGACGAACACCACGCCCACATCCAGGAAGTATGGGAATCAGCAAAGACAGAGCTAGGTAAAGCCAAAGAAGCCATGAAAAAACAAGCTGATAAACACAGAAGAACAGAGCCTATGTACACAATAGGAGAGAAAGTGTGGCTGTTGTGGCTGTCCACTAGAAACCTTAGGATGGAAGGTTCGAAAAAATTCCAACCTAGATTCATAGGTCCTTTTCCTATAGAGAAAAACATATCCCCTGTCACCCTCAAACTACAATTACCCCCATGCATGAAGATACATCCCGTCTTCCACAGCTCCTTGATCAAAAAATATCTACCCTCCATTGTCCCTGAAATTCCTCCCCCACCTGTACAAATCGATGGAGAAGCTGAATATGAAGTACGTAAAATGCTGGATTCCAGGAAATCTAGAGGCAGACTCCAGTACTTTATAGATTTGGTAGGATACCCCCCAGAAGAATGTCTGACAAAATATCGATAACACAAATATCGATATACAAAAATATCGGAACAAAAATATCGAAGTCAAAAATATAGGAATCCTATCCCTAACAAGGTAAGTACAAATATATCGAAAATAAAATATAGAATGACAAAAATATCGTTTTTTGTAAAATATCGTTTTTTTTAAATAAAATAAATATCTAATATTAACAAAAAAATACTTATAAATGTAATACGCATATTTAAAAATGTACTATAATATTTAAAATTAATACATAATGTTATACAAATTAATATTATTAAATATATAATACATAATATATTTTTCAATAATAATAACTCTAAATTAATTATTTTCATAATTTATAAACAAATAAAAATATAATAAATTACTAATACATGTATTTACATAAAATAATCACATAAATAACAATTAATAACAACATAATACTAATAAAAAAGCTAAATACATTTTAGATAGCGTATGAGTAAAAATTACTATTCCCACTCCAGAGAGTGCGACAGTAGGGAAAGTGTTGGATAGCGTAGCGGTAACAATTACTATTCCCACTCCAGAGAGTGCAACAGTAGGGAAAGTGTTGGATAGCATAGGGTTAAAAATTACTATTCCAACTCCAGAGAGTGCAACAGCAGGGAAAGTGTTGGATAGCGTGGGGGTAACAATTACTATTCCAACTCCAGAGAGTGCAACAGTAGGGAAAGTGTTGAATAGCGTAGGGGTAACAATTACTATTCCAACTCCAGAGAGTGCAACAGTAGGGAAAGTGTTGGATAGCGTAGGGGTAAAAATTACTATTCCCACTCCAGAGAGTGCGACAGTAGGGAAAGTGTTGGATAGCGTAGCGGTAACAATTACTATTCCCACTCCAGAGAGTGCAACAGTAGGGAAAGTGTTGGCTAGCGTAGGGTTAAAAATTAATATTCCAACTCCAGAGAGTGCAACAGTAGGGAAAGTGTTGGATAGCGTACGGTTAACAATTACTATTCCAAGTCCAGAGAGTGCAACAGTAGGGAAAGTGTTGGATAGCGTAGGATTAAAAATTACTATTCCAACTCCAGAGAGTGCAACAGTAGGGAAAGTGTTGGATAGCGTAGGGGTAACAATTACTATTCCAACTCCAGAGAGTGCAACAGTAGGGAAAGTGTTGGATAGCGTAGGGGTAACAAATACTATTCCCACTCCAGAGAGTGCAACAGTAGGGAAAGTGTTTGATAGCGTAGGGGTAACAAATACTATTCCAACTCCAGAGAGTGCAACAGTAGGGAAAGTGTTGGATAGCGTAGGGGTAACAATTACTATTCCAACTCCAGAGAGTGCAACAGTAGGGAAAGTGTTGGATAGCGTAGGGGTAACAATTACTATTCCAACTCCAGAGAGTGCAACAGTAGGGAAAGTGTTGGATAGCGTAGGGGTAAAAATTACTATTCCCACTCCAGAGAGTGCAACAGTACGGAAAGTGTTGGATAGCGTAGAAGTAACAATTACTATTCCAACTCCAGAGAGTGCAACTGTAGAGAAAGTGTTGGATAGCATAGGGGTAAAAATTACTATTCCCACTCCAGAGAGTACAACAGTAGGGAAAGTGTTGGATAGCGTAGGGGTTAAAATAACATACTTATAAAAAAAAAAAAAATAATAATACAAATATGATCTATTAAATAAATATAAAACATTTACAATACATATACATAATTATTAAAAACAAGATTAGCAAAATATATGTAACCTAAAAAAATCATGAAAAACATACCATTTTATAATATTTAATTACCAATTAATAAATAATTAACAATTATAAAATTAACTTACCAATTATTTTTAATTCATTATTACTTAATTACATTAAAATTAGTTCCCACCATATACCCCTATAAACACACAACCCACAACATAACACATCTATCAATAATGAATTATTTAAAATTAATTACCAATTAATTAAAATTATTTACCAATTAATAAAAATAAATGTATGCTTCCTACTAATTAATAATTAATTCTACATAATAACATTACTTCCCACCCTATTCCCCTATAAACCCATAACCCGCTACAGAACATATTTATCAATTAATCAATTAATTAAAAATAATTACCAAAATAATTAAATATAATTACCAATTATTTTAAATTAATGTATGATTCCTACTAATTAATAATTATTTCAACATTATTAAATTACTTCCCACCCTATTCCCCTATAAACCCATAACACGCTACAGAACATATTTATCAATTAATCAATTAATTAAAATTAATTAAAAATAATTCTCAATTATTTAATTAATAATTCCTACTAATTAATAATTAATTTAACATAATTAAATTACTTCCCACCCTATTTCCCTATAAACCCACAACCCACTACAGTACTAAAAGACAATATTTAATTAAATTACATAAAAAATAAATAATAAAACATAATAAATACAATATAATATACACAAAACTTATTTAAATATCGATATTAGTAACATCAAAATTATTTACTTCGATATTACTGACATCGATATTTAAAACTTCGATATTACTAATATCGATATTAAGATTGTCGATATTACTTGCCTTCTATATTATGTCCCATCGATATTTAAACTTCGATATAATTGTATATTGAAATTTAAAACTCAATATTTTGTCTGTGTACCCCCCCAGAAGACAGATCCTGGGAGCCTGCTGAAAACATCCATGCAGCCAGATTAATCAGACAATTTCACAGACTCCATCCCTCCAAGCCTTGTCCTGGGAATAGGAGGAGGGTACTGTTAGGAATTAGAAGCCTTGACATATGGGATTGCAGGTACTTCGGAATTAAGCCCATATTCATAACCCTAATTTCATTGCATTTTATTGACGCTCCCTAACGCGAGTAAAGAGGCGCGGCAGAACGTAGCCGTTGCTTGGCTTACTGTTCCGGTACCACGCCCCCTCTCCACTTCCTGGTTCCTGATCGCGTCCTCCGTGGCATGCACCAGATCCCTCCGGGTGTTCTTGGAGATATTCCTGCATAGCTTTGAGTTGCCGCCTCTTCCTACAGTATCCCGCTATCCTTGTGCGCTGTGAGAAAGTTCTTGCCGGTCTTCAGCATTTCTCTGTCTTCGCTCGAGCAAGCTCTTGCGGCTCCCCTACCTTTCCTCACGCATTTTGCGGGCGTCCTGCTCGACTCATTTTTTTTCCTTCCAGCCTTGTGGCACTAAGCAACCTTTATTTTTTCCCTGTTGTATTCTTACCTTCTGAGAGAGAGCGCTCCGCCCTGGTCGTCCCTCGGGGCTGGGTGTCTCTCCTCCTGAGTGTGTTACTACTCCGCTGTTCATTCCCCTACACAGCCGGTCGGTACCCCTCACTCCTTATATTGTTTGTTCTTTATGTGTCTGGTGTGTGAGTCATTCGTGAGTTCTGTACTTCCTAGCCTGTTTTTGGGTCTCCTGAAATTCCTCTTCACTGAACTCATCGATAAGGCGGGCCTGACCTTCAGTTGGGGTAAGAATGCCTGGTACAACCACGCATGTCAATGTTTCATAAATTGCAGCAATATCTGATAGAGTATATATTACATTGAGAAACTTGGTTTTGTTTCCTAGCCTGGACCACCACCTGAGACTCCTCCTGTTACAAGCTGACCCCCTCGTATGAGGAGAGTGGTGGACACTCCTTGGGTTATTCCCTCATACTTTTAGGGTACAGTAGACAGGAGTGTGTTTCAAATCGCATTCTTGCTTCTGTGTCCTGGAGGCGGAGGGATTCTTCTTCGTTCCCCTGTAAATTGGTCATTTTGCTAACAACAACATTTACAGGTTGGCTGACTGGGTCAAGGCCAGCATCAAGGAGGCATTGGCGTTATGGGTGGTTGAGCCGTCCAGTAGGCCGTGGGCCAGCCCAGTGGTCTTGGTCCCAAAGGCTGCTGCACCAGGGGCCACTCCAGAACTGCGGTTTTGTGTGGACTACTGTGGGCTCAATGCCATCACCAGGACTGTCGCACACTCCACCCCTAGAGCTGATGAGCTCATTGATCGGTTGGGAGCTGCCAAGTTCCTCAGCACGTTTGATTTAAACTCTGGGTACTGGCAGATTGCCTTAACTGATAGGGCCAAGGCGAGGTCAGAATTTTCAACCCCAGAAGTATATTAGCAGTTCTGGGTGATGCCCTTTGGGTTGAAGAATGCCCCTGCCACCTTTCACAGGTTGGTCAACCAGGCATTGGCTGGGCTGGAGGATATCAGTGCGGCCTACCTAGATGACATTGCAGTGGTCAGTTCCAGCTGGGAAGAACGCTTGCAGCACCTCAGTGAAGTGTTGAAAGCGCTGCAGAGGGCAGGCATCACGATCAAGGCCAGTAAGTGCAAGATCAGGCAGGGATCTGTAGTGAACTTGGTGCACCAGGTAGGGAGCGGCCAGATGGCAGCCCTATAAACCAAGATTGACACCATTCTTGTTTGGGAGACCCCCAAGACCCAGACAGAGGTGAGGGCATTTTTAGGACTCCCCGGCTACTACCAGAGATTCGCTAAGGGTTATGGCACCATTGTTGCCCCCTTAACCGAGCTGACTTCCTGGAAGCAGCACAAGAAAGTGAATTGGACTGAGTCCTGGCAGAAGGCTTTTGATGCCCTAAAGGCCACAATGTGCAGAGTACCCGTGCTCAAGGCACCTTACTTCTCCAAGGAATTTGTCATGCAGACTGACACTTCAGAGCATGGTGTGGGAGCAGTGCTCTCACAGCTGAAAAGAGGACCTAGACCAGACTGTAGTCTTCCTTAGCAGGAGACTACTCCCAAGGGAACAGAGGTGGAGTGCCATAGAAAGGGAAGCTTTCGCTGTGGTCTGGGCACTGAGGAATCTGAGGCCCTACCTGTTTGGGTCACGCTTCCAGGTTCAGACCAACCACAGGCCCCTCAGGCGGTTAATGCAAATGAGGGGTGAGAATCCAAAACTGCTGAGATGGTCCATCTCCCTACAGGAAATGTACTTTATGGTGGAACACCGTCCTGGCACAGAACACACCAATGCAAATGGTCTGTCCAGGTTCCTCCGCCTTAGTGAAGAGAACTCCTAGGAGGTTGGGTAGTTCTCCCTACTTTCTGCTGGAGGGGACATGTGTTAGACTTGGGCTCTTGTGGTGCATTTTCGCTAAGTTTTTACTTTCTGCCCTCCTGGTTTTGACTCTGTTTTTGCTGGTGTAGTGTCTCTACGCACTTTTCCCACTGCTGATCAGTGGTAAAGTGCAAGTGCTCCTGTGGTAAAGTATGTTATTGATTGGTGTTTCCCTGATTGGTTTTTTGGTTTTCCTGTCAGCCCCTAGTAAAGTGCATGGAGTGTGCCAGGGCCTGGGCATCAAATGCTATGTGTGGGCCTGCAGCACAGATTGTGCCACCCCATGAGAAGCCCGGAAAAGGTACATCAGACTTGCCATTACAGAGTCTGCACGCAGTTTGTAACTGTCATGTCGACAAAGCATGAGTGGATTTCGCGTATCCTCGATCCGCGGATTTGCGGATTTGCGGATTCGCAAAATCTGCGAATTTGCGAATATGTGGATTTTGCCGATTTTTTAAATGGGGGGGGGGGTCTTCTGTGCGAGTTCAAGTGCCTCTTGTGTGTATAAATGGTCAGAGACCGATCAGAGCAGCAGATGAAGAGAAAGAAGCTCCTGGTCACAGGAATAGCACGAGGATTGCGCTCGTGAAAGTCAAGAATACAAAGGCCTCTATCCAGCATCACAGCTGATTTTCGACGGTAGATTTGGGAAGAAGGCACACCTGCCCAGCCTCGACGACGCTCACGATTGTTTTTGGGCTGATGAATGAGTCACTGAATATGAGCTTCAACTAGTTCCAGCGACCATATGTGTGTTACTATGCAATTGCCCCGAAGGGCGCAGGGGTCCCTTGAGTGAGCTGTCCATCATAGTGGGTAAATGGCGGGAAGACGGTGCACACCGCGAGTGTGTGAGCGGGGCCGTCCATCCATCATCCTGTAACTATTTTAGGATGGCGCCGGCAAGCTGCCAGCGCCATCCTAAAATAGTTACTAAATTAGCTTCATCAGGAAGCACTAATAGATAAAATAAAGCAGGTGCTCAAGCACCTGCTTTATTTGATCTATTAGTGCTTCCTGTTGAAGCTAACTTAGTAACTATTTTAGGATGCCGCTGGCAGCTTGCCGGCACCATCCTAAAATAGTTACAACAACTTCAAGCTTGAAGGCTTGAACTTTTGCCCCCCGGATCCGCCGCTCGTGGATTTGCGGATGTTCGGTAAATTCGCAGGAGTTTGCGGATTGCGAATTTACCAAAAAGCCGCAAAATCCGCGAGCGTAACGGATTTTGAGCTCACGCTTAGTGGACATGACCTGTGCACACATTCTCCAGTCCCTAACCTCCCCTTTTCTTACATGTGAGGTACCACTAAAGTAGGCCCAAAGTACCCCTGTTGGCAGGGTGCATTGTATGGGAAAGGTAGGACATGCCCTGGTGTGTGTGGCATGTCCGATAGTGAATTACAGCCCATTTTATTTTTCATGTTTGCAAGGCTACCTATTCCCCATAGGACACAATGGGAAAATTGTGTAAAACATCTTTTAAACATAACTGGCCCTGGGTACTAGGTGGGAAAATAAAATGTAGCATGCCTGACCTCAGAATCTAACGATGCATCTTTTAGTAAAGGTGATTTTTACATTATGTGTTTGAAAATACCACTTTTAGGAAGTCTGAATTTTTTTACTCAGTCATCCTGTGTGTCTCTTCTGGAATGTGGATTGCCTGTTTGGGTTTTGGAAGACAGATGGCTCTGGAGCAAGGGTGGCTTCCGAAAGTCTAGGTAGGTCAGCAAAGGACTGAATAGACCTGGGCTGCGATGGGGGAAGAGGGAGGAGATTCCATTGCACCTCAAAGGACCTGGTCTGCCTCTGACAATGCCGTCTCCACCCCCTAAACAGATTACATTTACTATTCCCACTCCAATCTATAATAAATTAGGGTAGATGCTGAACACTAAACATAATTAATTTACTATTCCCACTCTAATCTATAATAAATTAGGGTAGGTCCTGGGCACTAAACATAATTAAATTACTATTCCCACTCCAGTCTAAATTAATTAGGGTATGCGCTGGAAATACACATAATTAATTTACTATTCCCACTCAAGTCTAAATTAATTAGGGTAGGTGCTGGACAATAAAAATAATCAATTTAGTATTCCCACTTCAATCTATAATAAATTAAGGTAGGTACTAGAAACAAAACATAATTAATTTAATATTTCATCTCCAGTCTAAATTAATTAGGGTAGGTGCTGGACCCTAAACATAATTTTTTTACTGTTCCCACTTTTTTTACAAACACTCCCCACCCTTATCCCCTATAAACCCAACATCCCACTCCTAAAATTAAATTTAAAATTTAAAATACCAATATCATTTTTTTTTATTTATGAATACATTATAAATGTTACAAATTTTTAAATAATAATTCATTTAAAATATATTTTTTAAAACACTCCCCAACTTTATCCCCTATAAACCCACCATCCCATAATTAATTTACTATTACCACTCCAGTCTATATTATATTGTGGTATGTGCTGGACACTAAACATACTTAATTTACTATCCCCACTCCAGTCTAAATTAATTAGGATAGGTGCTGGACACAAAACATGATTAGTTTAATATTCCATCTCCAGTCTGAATTATTTAGGGTAGGTGCTGGACACTAAACATAATTAATTTGCTGTTCCCACTTCAATACAAAAAAATAAGCTATATACTAATCACTTAACATTATCAATTACCTTACCCAAAAATGATTTTTATACAAACACTCCCCACCCTTATCCCCTATAAACACAACATCCCACTTCTAAAATTAAATTTCAAATTTAAATTACCAAAATTAATTTACTATTCCCACTCAGTCTATAATATTTTGGGGTAGGTGCTGGACACTAAAGATACTTAATTTACTATTCCCACTCCAGTCTAAATTAATTAGTATAGGTGCTGGACACAAAACATGATTAATTTACTATTCCCACTCCAATCTATAATAAATTAGGGTAGGTGCAGGACACTAAGCATAATTAATTTACTATTCCTACTCCAGTCTAAATTAATTAGGGTAGGTGCTGGACACAAAATATAATTAATTTACTGTTCCCACTCCAATACAAAATCTAATAAGCTATGTACTAATCACTAAACTTTATCAATTACCTCTCCCAAAAACTATTTTTTTATAAACTCTCCCCACCCTTATCCCCTATAAACCCAACATCCGACTTCTAAAATCAAATTTCAAATTTAAATTACCAAAATGAATTTACTATTCCCCCTCCAGTCTATATTATATTGGGGTAGGTGCTGGACACTAAACATACTTAATTTACTATTCCCACTCCAGTCTAAATTAATTAGGATAGGTGCTGGACACAAAACATGATTAATTTACTATTCCCACTCCAATCTATAATAAATTAGGGTAGGGGCAGGACACTAAGCATAATTAATTCACTATTTCCACTCCAGTATAAATTAATTAGGGTATGTGCTGGACACTAAACATTATTAATTTACTGTTCCCACTCCAATACAAAATATAATAAGCTATGTACTAATCACTAAACATTATCAATTAACTCTCTCTTATCTCCTACAAACCCAACATCCCACTTCTAAAATTACATTTCAAATTTAAATTACAAAATCACATTTTTTACTTATGACTACATTCGAAATTTTACAAATTTTGAAATAATAATTCATTTAAAATATATATTTATAAAACGCTCCCCAACCTTATCCCTTATAAACCTAACATCCCACTCCTAATATAAATTTTCAAATTTAAATTTCTAAATAATTTTTTAAATTTATAAATACAGTCTATATTGTTACATTTTTTAAATACTATTTAATTTTAAATATATATTTTTAAAACAATCCCCACCCTTATCCCCTATAAACCCAACATCCCACTCCTAAAATTAATTTTGAAATTACAATTTCTAAATTAAAATTTGTATTTATCAATAAATTCTTAGTTTTTCAAATTTTTAAATAATATTTAATTTAAAATATATATTTTTAAAACACTCCCCACCCTTATCCCTTATTAAACCAACATCCTGTTCCTAAAATTTATTTTCAAATTTACAATTCTAAATTAAAAAATGTTATTTATAAATAAATTCTTAATTTTTCCAATTTTTAAATAATATTCAATTTAAAATATATATTTTTAAAACACATCCGCAGGTCGAAACGCATAATTGTGGTGCCTTTTGCTGACATTAAATGCATGATGAAATAAGGATCAGATGGTGGGCTTGTTTCACGGTGCTGTGGATTAACTTGTGCGGCTGTTGTGCCACTTTCTGGAATAAAGTTATTTTCTTCACAAAACTTTGGTTTGCGGTTCCTGCTGTTTGATGAATTATTGCATCATTTTGAAAGATATATATATATATATATATATATGACGTTTGTAGAATTGGACCTAGCATCAGTGATCTTTTTTGTATAGTGCCGAGATTGAACTTTCTTAATCTCAAGCTTGTATTCCCTTATGGAATTTCTATATACAGCTTTATCTAAGTCTGTATAGTCCAGACGCCATTTCCTCTCCAGCCTTTTACACTTACTCTTGATCTTCCTAAGCTCTGAGGTGTACCAGGGGGCTGAGATCCTAGATCTTTTAGCCCGTGTTGTCTTTACTGGTAGAATGGTGTCCAATGACTGGGTTATCCAGTCATTGAAAGTGTCATTGGCTGCCATAGGATCTATAGTATTAGAGGGTATTGTGGCTTGAAGTTCATGAGCCCACTCGTCTATTGACAGTTCAGGCCAATTTCGAGCTTCCCGTAATCCTGTAGAAAGAACAGGCAATTTATGGATGTACCAAGTTAAAGGGACAAGTCGATGGTCTGTCCACAGGAGTACAATGGGGGGCTCTATCACTAGATCCAGGCAGTTACTAAACACGGGATCCAGCAAATGTCCTTTTACATATGTAGGTGAGGGGACCAGTTGGGTCAGCTGTAGCACGGATAGGCCAGCGATTAGTTCTTGGGCAGCATGGTCGTTGATGTCTTCGAAATGCATATTTAAATCGCCTAGCAGTGTGAAGTTAGCTGAGGTGGTGGCAAAATCTGCAACTGCTGAAGGCGCAGAATCTAAAAACTGTCTAACCGAGCCAGGCGGACGGTAGACCAATACTCCAGAGAAATTTAAATTTGGTGAGAGTTCCAGGCTAAATGACGTACTTTCACAGTCCAGAATAGAGGTGGAAATGCATCGGCATATGTACCTGTCTTTAAATACTATAGCTAAACCTCCTCCCTTCCCCAATATGCGGTCTGTCCTGGCTATTTGATATCCTTGTGGTAATGCTTGAACGAGATCAGGCGCGGAAGACGAGGTTAACCATGTCTCCGTAAAGAAGACTGCATCCGGCTTATGTTCTTCAAGCAATAGGGATACTTCCGTTCGATGCTTGGGCAGGGATCTACAATTTAGAAGAAACATCTTAAAAGAGTGCTGATGTTCAGTGGTCATAGTGCCTCTTGGGTAGATACGGCAGTGTTGACAATAGGAGGGTAAATTTGAAGGGCAATACAGATGATGACATTTTCCTTTTGGCGAAGGTCTCAAACTAAGTAGCTCATTAGAGGTATATCTTATATGAGGGCCGAGAAAATGGCCAGGGGTTGTAGCCCCTAGCCCCGTCCGGTCGCGGACGGGCGCAGACGGGCTTGCATATATATCAAGCTCCTGGTTGACACATGCAGTTTGGAAACCACTCGATCAGATGCGTAAGGCTCAACCTGTTCCTTGAATCACTGGTACGAGCAGCATCCTCCTGCAAGCAGAAATGAATCACCTTTCTGCCTGACGCATTTAGTTTATTTACTTCTTCAAAGGCAATACCATGATGAACACTCCCCCATTGCTTTTAACGTCTATTTAACATCTGTTACGCCCCGATGGGCTGTCCGAATGGAACTGTGGTGATTTCTGTGAAATGGAGTGTCCGAAATTAATCCTCAGATGGAAGCACATTTCTTGTAAGCTCTGGATGAGCCCCCACAAGTGTCACTGTCCTCAATGTTGCCCACCCATACTGCCACCCCACCCATAGGGCTCAGTGTGTCTGACAAAATGTACCCCACATACTCTCCCCGCACCATAGCAACACGTTCTCTACCTCATCTCGATTACCACCATGCCCCCATCCCATTTGACACACCGGCTCGTAATTTAGAGTTAATGGTGAGAGACAGAGATATAAATAGCGCTAAACAACTAGGCTTCAGTTCCTTCAGTTCGATCGACGACGGAGGACATCCGGAACCCCATTACATCTTGATGCACCATTCTGCTTCGGTAAGTAGCGGCTTTTAGCTTAGGAAGCATATCACCAAAAGCGCATTTAAAACTAGCTTTCAACGACACTGACACTCTTTTATCTTCTGGTGTTGTTGGTGTACCAACTCGGGTCCTATTTGTTTATTTAGATTTGCAATTGCTCCGAGGCCCCACGCTACTAAAGAAGGATACATGTCATCATTATACCCCTAATTATAACTCGGATGCTGACCATCTATAAGGTATGCGGCGCCATTTAACCCTATAACTTCAATAATAGCACTGTACAGAAAGCCACTTGCCAACATATAATTGCATAGGCTTTCCCTTAAATAAACCCCTATTAACAACCATTCCCCTCTCTATCTGTGCAATATCTTTAGACTACCATCGAATGGGGCTCCGTTTACCCTCAAGTAAAGTGTCGCCAGATACCAAGGCAATATTGGACTGTCATCAAATGCTACTTTTATCTCTTTACTGAGTAACAATCACCAATTAAGAAGGTAAATATCCTAAAATGTCACATGGGATAATATCCTACCACATGCTCTATCTCTCCCCTTTACCTGCAAGTATTACACATAAATTCTTCTTTATTACAGTGGTGTATATCTACAGATACACATTGGATACCTCTGATAGGATCCCGAGAATATTACAAATACTGGATAATATGACCACAGCAAGGTATATATATTGGGATCCTCTCTAACATGTTGGCACAATTTGACCTAGATAATAACCATGCCCTATAATAGCTATCCTTAACCACCCCTACTTGTGTGTAGCCTTAGATAAATTAGTTTAACATAGAAAAGAGAGCATTAATACCCAGTGTCTCCAATTTACAACAGAGAGTCGGCTATTAAAACTATTGGTTTATATTAAACTGCCTATCAACATTTACATACCTGCCTGCATAATGGTTGTTCTTTTCATTCAGTGATGTATTGAACATGATTCCATCCAGTTGAAATTACTATCATACGGCAGGCATCAAAATAGGTGTACTCCTTTCTGTCTGTGTAAGTAATTACTATTAATCTATGTGTCAGTATAACATAGCTATAATTACAGGCTTACTTTTAGTTGGGGCTATAAGACCACAATTAATATTACATCTAACTTGTATATACCAGTGTAACAACTGTCCAAGTCTTTCTCTTTTATCCTCTTATTCTTTTATTTCTCCTCTTGTCTTTCTCTGGCTATAAGTTCCTTCTACATAGCTCTTCCAGGACATGCCTTTTGATAATTTCTGACATCATGAGGTCACAGAGATGTTCGATGAAATATGGGTTTCAACTATGTAAAGCTAAAATATGCAGGGACATTTGGCATTATATGGAATACAAACTTAGCTTTTAACTACCCCGACCTAAAAATGTCCAGTAAACAGATATATCAGATAATACATCAGTTCTAGATAGAGGAAATAAAATGTTTTTTTGTAAATAAGCAACTGCTCTGTGAAATAGCACTAGTAAATGTTAAATAAACTTGAATTGAGGCAATTTTTGTCTAGCATATATGTATATAAATGAGACCTAGGCCCAAGATTCCTTTTATGCATATATAATCATAGTGAGATATCATTTTTGTATTACTTTATGTGACATGCTTCTTTATATGTTTTTCAGTGTTATATTTTTGTCCTATTGCAAATGACGGACTCCTGAAGAAGGCAAATGCCGAAACGCGCGTAGAGTCTCCATCCACCGCTTTGCTTACTCCACTAGCCCGAATTACCACCATAGTCATTTGTGTTGTTTTGCATTCTTTTTCCCCCCTCTTTCCTTCTTCTATGTTTGATTATGTTTAGATATTTTTCTAAAATCACTAAATGTATGTCATTGATTTTTTAATGATTTATAGGTATTTTTATAAAAGAAAATCTTAACAAAAATGAAGAAAATATTTAAATAAATCACAAATACTATTTTGAATATAAACAGTAAGACTGGTTTCGACTAATTTTGTTTACATGTCACAATATTCATTGTATGTATTTATAGTTGTTCTTGGGTTTCTTGGCTTAATGACCATGTTCACTACTGTTCGTTCTTTCAAAAAATAGTTTAATTCATTCCCTACTAGTAGTGACGACATTAGAAGTAGGGGTCCCCTTCCTTTCCAAATTGTCTGACAAAATGTACACCCCCACCCATAGGGTGTACGATGCGCCACACATCCATCAAACATCAACCACAGGTATGTCAGCCAAATACATTACCCCACAACATCATGCCAACAGTGTGTAGTGCTTGGCAAATACCCCCAACAGTGAATTTGATTTACAACACACAATGCAACTACCATCACTTATGTGAGCAACACCTGAGTGTGGGCTACACAAGTCAAGCTTTGAAATAGCACTGGGCCATTGTTGTAATAACCGCCATCAGTGTGCACATCCAATGTAAAATGTGAGGACACAAACTACAGCTAAAGTTGAGCATTGTGGCAATGGGTGAAAATCCCCCATCATCACAGTGACCTCAAAATAAGTGTCATTGTGGAAATAGCAGCACATGCCAAACAGTATGTATGATTCCTGGACATGTCAGTACAACACTTTTTCAGTCAACCATCATTTGCCACCCAATGTAGGCACCGGTGACATACGCCTGGTACCGTACAACCCCTTAAGTCACCTGCACATAGACAATACATATGTCTAGCAAGTTGGACACAGTTGACTTTACACCAATGATACCCACACCGGCATGTACAGTGGAGATGGGACAACAGTCAGGGAAAGTGGCAAATTGTACAATGTGAAGAACATCATATGTGCATGGGTGCAAGCCACAGGTGGGGCAATGCCAATGAAATGTTAACATCCCCATGCTAAATTAGTTAATCCTGACACACCCAGTCAGCTGCAAAGGATGACATGGATACCAACCTGAACAGGAAACATACTGATGGCCCACATGGAGTACAGCACATCAACGCCTCAGTAAGAGACATTTGCAAATCCTGCATCATCACACCAAGGTCATGGTAAACAGAATCAACAATATGTACAGCTAAATCAAATGCACAGGCCAAACGAAAAAGGCTTTATTCAGCAAATTGCAAGCTGAAAGGGAAAATCCAAAATTAATTATAGTCCAATGTCCTCTCAAAAAACAAAGTCCATTGAGGGTGTGAGTGACACCTGTCACCTGTTGCTTGCCTGCACTGCTAAGGATTGGGGAAATCCACTCTGAGGGGCATACATGGGGCAGGCCAGGCACCGCAGGGACAGGATCAGGGCTCATCAGAAGGAGGCTGTAAAGGGGTGGTGGGTGCAGGAGAGTCAGTGGCAACTGCAGTGGAGGTGTCTGACATGGTTTGTCCTTTCACAACTGTGGGGCACAACTCTGATGGGGTGGGTGCTGGAACCACTGCAGTGAGCAGGTCAGGTGTAGTGGACATGGTCCCCACTGCAGTGCCCATGTCAGACTGGGTGGTCGTGGACCCCACTGCTTAACCCCATGGAAGTGGAAAGGGGTGCAGGTGAGGTTGGCAGGACATCTGGGGGGGCCACTGTCACCCCAGTAGTTGCAGTAGCAGACAGACTGGTGGTGGTGTGAGTGAAAGAGCAAGTGGGAGTTGGGGAGGGCCTGAGCATTTTGGGGATGATGTATCTGTGGGTGGGGGAACTTGGGACAGGGAGTGGCGGGGGAACCTGTGATGTGCTGACCTGGGGGATGGAGGCAGGAGACTGTGCAGTGGAGCTGGGGGGTGGGGGTGGGGTCTTGCTCTTCCAGGTATGGGGTGACTTGCAGGTGGGGGACTCAGTCTGCCTGCGCCTGGGGGAGGGTGTCTGGGTGTGAGGGCACTCTTCTCTGTGTGTGGGGACTTCCTCTTCCGCCTGTAGTCTGCATCTGCTGGATCTGAGGGGAAGAGGCCTAGGTCACACAGGAAAAGCTTCTTAGAAGATGGGGTTGCAAGTGAGGCAAGGGAAGGGCTCTTGGAGGGAGAGGGATCTGAGGACTGCGGAGTGGTTGTGGATGCCTGTGTGTGTGTTTGCGACCCATCCCCTGTGGGTGTGGTATCAGTCCCCTGACTTTGCTTATGTGCACGTTTGGACTTCTGTTTGGGTGATTGTGTGCTGTCTCTGTCTGTGTGTTTCGGTTACCATGCTGGTGTGTGTGTGTTGGGGACAGGTAGGGTGCTAGGAGTTGTTGATTGGGCAGAGGCTTAAGGGGTGAGGGACTGTTGGAGCAGGGATACTGCTGCCGTCAGGAAGGAGACCATTGACTGATTGATCCTCTGTAGGGCAGACATGCCTGATGAGATTCCCTTCAAGAACAACATCAGTTGTGTCAACAGACTGGTGTGTGCGTGGAGTTATGTTATGTTAACTGGTGTTTTGTTGAGCGCTCAGCTACTCAAGCAGAGTGTCCCGGCACTATCAGACCCAGCACAGCGTAACCCCGGCGGAGGGGGGTGATTTTTGGCAGAACAGCCACGTTTTGAGCTCTTTTCTAAAAGGACAGTAAGTTCTCACTCTTTCTTAATGACAGTGGAAGGGCATTCCAGGCCCGGGGTGCCAGATATTTAAAAGATCAACCTCCGGTCCGAGCATGCCTAATTGCCGGGACCGTGGTCAGTGACAATGACGCAGAATGTAAGGCTCTAGACGGATGGTGAAAACCAATTCTCTTCCTTAGGTAAAGTGCACCGGTGCTGTGGAGTGCCTTAAATGCGTTAGTGAGAGCTTTAAACTCAATGCGTTTCCGAATTGGCAACCAGTGGAGAGACTTCAGAAAACCCGCAGCATGGGAACTACGGCTGAGGCCAAAAATTGCCAGTGCCGCCGAGTTCTGCACTACCTGCAAACATGATAGAAGGTACTCAGGAAGACCAAGGTAGAGCACGTTAGCATAGTCAAGCCTTGATCCCACCAAGGCTTGTACCGTGGTTTTCCTGTGGGCAATGGAAAGAAAAGGGAGCAATTTCCTTAGCGCTTTTAGTATCCCAAAGCACTGTCCAACCAGGCCCAGAATCTGTGGTTTAAGAGTAAGACAGTTGTCCATCTTAACTCCAAGATTCTTAGCCACCATGGTGTCGGCGGAAGGTGAAAACATACCTGCCGGCCACCAGGACTTCCAACCGGGGTCCGGACGACAACCAAAGAAAAGAACCTCGGATTTGTCTGAGTTGCATTTTTAGCTGGTTAAGTTGAAACCAGGAACAAACCGCACCCAGACAGCTCTTAATGCGATCCCCATCAAAAACCATGTTCTTTCCGCAGGTGAAGAGAAGCTGGGTGTCATCAGCAATCTGGGCACCAAGTGACTCGACCAGTGCCGCCAAAGGGGACATATAAATGTTGAAGAGTGTGGGGCTTAAAATCAACCCTTGGGGGACTACCACCTCCAGAGGCGGCACAGCAGCCGAGTACAGAGGGGCCCAGACTGTCTGGTGTCGGTTGGAAAGTAAAGACTCAAACCATCTGAACACCGTTCCCCCGACACCAATCTCCAAGAGTATTGCCAGGAGTCGGTCATGGGGAACGGTGTCAAACGCCGCCGAAAGATCTAACAGCACCAGCAGTGCTTTCCCTCCAATGTCCAGGACCTCCTTAATAGCCTCCGACACCTCCAACAGTGCCGATTCAGTACTCATATTCGCCCGGAAGCCGGACTGAGTATGATGCAGGACACTATGTGACTCTACAAAGAGAACGGCCTGCACATGCTTTTCCGCAACCTTAGCGAGGACCGGGAGCAGAGAGATAGGCCGATAATTGGCGTGGATGCTAGGGTCCAGAGACGGATTTTTTAAAAGAGGGAGAACCAATGCCTGTTTTCATACTGGCGGCGCTACCCCTGTCTCCAAGGAGCGATTTAAAATCGGGTTGATCATAGGGTTGATAACATATGCCATTTTAGCTAGAAACTTAGCGGGACAGGGGTCCAGCAGGGAGCCAGATCTCATTTTAGATAAAAATTCTAAAGAAACTTGTGGCTCAATGGGAGGAAAATTCGACAGACTAGACTGTCCCGCGGCAGACACAGAGGAGAGGGGTCCTGAATTTGACACTCCCACTACAACTGCAGGTGGAAAAGTTGCCTGAATGCTTTTGATCTTATTAGCAAAACCCAAGGTTCAGAAAATGAGCATTTAGGAGTAATGGAGGCCGGTGATGTAAATTCCTTTACAATCACGAAGATTTCTTTGCTGGTGTTGGTGGCCTCCTCAGTCCTCCTGGCAAAGTAGGCTTTCTTTTCCAAGTAGATTTCCTTGTGATAGGCCTTAATGAAATGCCTGTAGGCCTCCTTCAGTCGTTCCAGATAATTTGATCGCCATGCTTTTTCGGCCTTCTTACAAAGCCTACGACTTGTATTGAGCGCTGGTGTAAACCACGGTGCCGAAGCACGAGTAGAGATCTTAAGAGCCCGCTCAGGTGGTGCCAATTCCCTCAAGCAACGCGTGATTCACGTTTGGAAGAGAGCAAGATCCTCCTCTATGTCGCCTGACGACCAGCAAGGGTGTATCGACAGATACTGTTTAATCATATCCGGTTACACTCGATGGAAGGTGCGGGGTATCTGGGGCTGACACCCATTGTCTTTGATGGTAGAGCTGGTTTTGTACTGGATATCAAAGGTCACCAGCATATGCACAGACCACAGCACTGGTTGAGGGGGGGCAACTGCAATAGGAGTAGTAGAAAAGATTTGGTCCAACGTATGTCCCTTGTTGTGGGTGGGGGACGCCAAATAAGGCGACAGGACCAAAGGTTTAGTGGTGTCTAAAAGCTTGATGGTATCAGCAGCATCCGCTACATCAAAGTGGATGTTAAAATCGCCTAAGAGTACGCAGTGTTTAAACTGCACACTCATTGCCGAAATCACTGAGTAGAGTCCCTCGTGAAAGGACCCTATAGGACACGGGGGCCTGTAGACCAGCAGTCCCGCGCAGGATTTGGCGGGTGAAAGTGTCAGGCAGAATCCCAACGCTTCTGCCCCATGAATGTCTTCTGTGGGTACCATGGAACATTCAAAGCGTCTGTCTATCACCAGTGCCACTCCACCGCCTTTGCCCGAGCCCCGATCTTTCCTCAACATTAAATAGTTAGGAGGCAGGGCGTTGGCGATATCCGGACCAGACGCCTCGCCGAGCCAAGTTTCCGTCAAGAAGAGGCAGGCAGGTTTGGATTCTGATAATAAATTAAACAAATCCTGAGCATGTTTGCTCACAGACCGAGTGTTCAAAAGGGCACAGCTGAAAGTACGTACTGAAGGTCCCAGCCTATGCATCGGATCACCATAGTGCCCTGGCTCCTTGGGGGCGCTCTCCGACAAAACTTTGTTCAATGACCACCCACATACGGCACAGTGAAATTTGCCCTTGAAACAACGGCCCTGAACTGTACATCCTCTACTGATGTTACGTCTTAAGCTCAGGAGATGCGCTGATGAGTGCCTGCAAAATTCTCCCTTGGGCTGCTTCAGGAAGTCGCCAGCCCGCCCGCCCCCGTACGCCTCCGAGACACTGACGGGCGCAGACGAGCTTTTCTTAGGCGCTCCTTCGGCGCGGGTTAGGCACGTCCGCTGCTCGCGTCCCCTGCGCGGAGCCATCCCCGTCTAAATTTATAGTCCCGCCCGTGAGGCAGCAGGCCTAGTCTGCCGGCTGGCAAGCCTGCCTCACCCAAGATGGCCACCGGACTAGTGCGCAGCCTCCCCGTCCCGCAATACCCCTCAGCTCCTAATCGGCCAAGAGAGAGACACCCAGATAGAACACGGCGAAAGGGTGACAAGGAACAGCAGCGCGTCAGTCAAGGGAGACAGGTAGGTGCTCGACTGCCCCCAAAAAAGTTTTAGAAAAGGGGGTGGTGATGAACAGAGTGTCTGAATTAAGCAGACCACTCTTACCCAGTCCAAAGATCAGGGCTTGATCCATCACCGTTATTTATCTCACTGCACCATCCCAGCTCAGAATCTGGCTATATGCAAATCAGTCTGTCCCTGTCCCAGTGCATTATGGGAACAGGGCAGACTAAACTACCAAGCCAATTCTTCACCAGAAAGGAGACAAGCTATCGGGGACCGGTTTCTGGCATTTCAGCCGTCTTCGGCCCGGCTTGCTTGAATCCTGATGGTGCAGTGAGAAAGGGACTCATGTCTGAGTATACCCTGCCACACCTATAGTGGCCAAAAACGATTCAGAAAAGGGGGGTGGTGATGAACAGAGTGTCTGAATTAAGCAGACCACTCTTACCCAGTTCAAAGATCAGGGCTTGATCCATCACCGTTATTTATCTCACTGCACCATCCCAGCTCAGAACCTGGCTATATGCAAATCAGTCTGTCCCTGGCCCAGTGCATCATGGGAACAGGGCAGACTAAACTACCAAGCCAATTCTTCACCAGAAAGGAGACAAGCTACCGGGGACCGGTTTCTGGCATTTCAGCCGTCTTCGGCCTGGCTTGCTTGAATCCTGATGGTGCAGTGAGAAAGGGACTCATGTCTGAGTATACCCTGCCACACCTATAGAGGCCAAAAACGATTCAGAAAAGGGGGTGGTGATGAAAAGAGTGTCTGAATTAAGCAGACCACTCTTACCCAGTCCAAAGATCAGGGCTTGATCCATCACCGCTATTTATCTCACTGCACCATCCCAGCTCAGAACCTGGCTATATGCAAATCAGTCTGTCCCTGGCCCAGTGCATCATGGGAACAGGGCAGACCAAACTACCAAGCCAATTCTTCACCAGAAAGGAGACAAGCTACCGGGGACCGGTTTCTGGCATTTCAGCCGTCTTCGGCCCGGCTTGCTTGAATCCTGATGGTGCAGTGAGAAAGGGACTCATGTCTGAGTATACCCTGCCACACCTATAGTGGCCAAAAACGATTCTGAAAAGGGGGTGGTGATGAACAGAGTGTATGAATTAAGCAGACCACTCTTACCCAGTCCAAAGATCAGGGCTTGATCCATCACCCTTATTTATCTCACTGCACCATCCCAGCTCAGAACTTGGCTATATGCAAATCAGTCTGTCCCTGGCCCAGTGCATCATGGGAACAGGGCAGACTAAACTACCAAGCCAGATCTTCACCAGAAAGGAGACAAGCTACCGGGGACCGGTTTCTGGCATTTCAGCCGTCTTCGGCCCGGCTTGCTTGAATCCTGATGGTGCAGTGAGAAAGGGACTCATGTCTGAGTATACCCTGCCACACCTATAGTGGCCAAAAACGATTCAGAAAAGGGGGTGGTGATGAACAGAGTGTCTGAATTAAGCAGACCACTCTTACCCAGTCCAAAGATCAGGGCTTGATCCATCACCGTTATTTATCTCACTGCACCATCCCATCTCAGAACCTGGCTATATGCAAATCAGTCTGTCCTTGGCCCAGTGCATCATAGGAACAGGGCAGACTAAACTACCAAGCCAATTCTTCACCAGAAAGGAGACAAGCTACTGGGGACCGTTTTTTGGCATTTCAGCCGTCTTCGGCCCGGCTTGCTTGAATCCTGATGGTGCAGTGAGAAAGGGACTCATGTCTGAGTATACCCTGCCACACCTATAGTGGCCAAAAACGATTCAGAAAAGGGGGTGGTGATGAACAGAGTGTCTGAATTAAGCAGACCACTCTTACCCAGTCCAAAGATCAGGGCTTGATCCATCACCGTTATTTATCTCACTGCACCATCCCAGCTCAGAACCTGGCTGTATGAAAATCAGTCTGTCCCTGGCCCAGTGCATCATGGGAACAGGGCAGACTAAACTACCAAGCCAATTCTTCACCAGAAAGGAGACAAGCTACCGGGGACTGGGACAGGAACAGACTAATTTGCATATAGCCAGGTTCTGAGCTGGGATGGTGCAGTGAGCTAAAAAACGGTGTTGGATCTAGTCCTGATCTCTTGACTGGGTGAGAGTATTCTGCTTAATTCAGAAACTCTGTCCATCACCACCCCTTGTTGTTAAATATTTTGTCCACCCTAAGCGTGGAAGGGTATACTCAGATGTGAGTCCCTTGCTCATTGCACCATCAGGATTCAAGCAAGCCGGGCCGACGACGGCTGAAATGACAGAAACTTGTCCCCGGAAGCTTGTTTCCTTCCCAGTGTAAGAATTGGCTTGGTAGTTTGGTTTGCCCTGTTCCCATCATGCACTGGGACAGAAACAGACTAATTTTCATACAGCCAGGTTCTGAGCTGGGATGGTGCAGTGAGCTAATAAACGGTGTTGGATCTAGCCCTGATCTCTTGACTGGGTGAGAGTCTTCTGCTTAATTCAGAAACTCTGTCCATCACCACCCCTTGTTGTTAAATATTTTGTCCACCCTAAGCGTGGAAGGGTATACTCAGATGTGAGTCCCTTGCTCATTGCACCATCAGGATTCAAGCAAGCCGGGCCGACGACGGCTGAAATGCCAGAAACCAGTCCCCGGACACTTGTTTCCTTCCCAGTGTAAGAATTGGCTTGGTAGTTTGGTTTACCCTGTTCCCATCATGCACTGGGACAGGAACAGACTAATTTGCATATAGCCAGGTTCTGAGCTGGGATGGTGCAGTGAGCTAAAAAACGGTGTTGGATCTAGCCCTGATCTCTTGACTGGGTGAGAGTATTCTGCTTAATTCAGAAACTCTGTCCATCACCACCCCTTGTTGTTAAATATTTTGTCCACCCTAAGCGTGGAAGGGTATATTTAGATGTGAGTCCCTTGCTCATTGCACCATCAGGATTCAAGCAAGCCGGGCCGACGATGGCTGAAATGCCAGAAACCGGTCCCCGGAAGCTTGTTTCCTTCCCAGTGTAAGAATTGGCTTGGTAGTTTGGTTTGCCCTGTTCCCATCATGCACTGGGACAGGAACAGACTAATTTGTATATAGCCAGGTTCTGAGCTGGGATGGTGCAGTGAGCTAAAAAACGGTGTTGGATCTAGCCCTGATCTCTTGATTGGGTGAGAGTATTCTGCTTAATTCAGAAACTCTGTCCATCACCACCCCTTGTTGTTAAATGTTTTGTCCACCCTAAGCGTGGAAGGGTATACTCAGATGTGAGTCCCTTGCTCATTGCACCATCAGGATTCAAGCAAGCCGGGCCGACGACGGCTGAAATGCCAGGAACCGGTCCCCGGAAGCTTGTTTCCTTCCCAGTGTAAGAATTTGCTTGGTAGTTTGGTTTGCCCTGTTCCCATCATGCACTGGGACAGGAACAGACTAATTTGCATATAGCCAAGTTCTGAGCTGGGATGGTGCAGTGAGCTAAAAAACGGTGTTGGATCTAGCCCTGATCTCTTGACTGGGTGAGAGTATTCTGCTTAATTCAGAAACTCTGTCAATCACCACCCCTTGTTGTTAAATATTTTGTCCACCCTAAGCATGGAAGGGTATACTCAGATGTGAGTCCCTTGCTCATTGCACCATCAGGATTCAAGTAAGCCGGGCCGACGACGGCTGAAATGCCAGAAACCGGTCCCCGGAAGCTTGTTTCCTTCCCAGTGTAAGAATTGACTTGGTAGTTTGGTTTGCCCTGTTCCCATCATGCACTGGGACAGGAACAGACTAATTTGCATATAGCCAGGTTCTGAGCTGGGATGGTGCAGTGAGCTAAAAAACAGTGTTGGATCTAGCCCTGATCTCTTGACTGGGTGAGAGTATTCTGCTTAATTCAGAAACTCTGTCCATCACCACCCCTTGTTGTTAAATATTTTGTCCACCCTAAGCGTGGAAGGGTATACTCAGATGTGAGTCCCTTGCTCATTGCACCATCAGGATTCAAGCAAGCCGGGCCGACGATGGCTGAAATGCCAGAAACCGGTCCCCGGAAGCTTGTTTCCTTCCCAGTGTAAGAATTGGCTTGGTAGTTTGGTTTGCCCTGTTCCCATCATGCACTGGCACAGGAACAGACTAATTTGTATATAGCCAGGTTCTGAGCTGGGATGGTGCAGTGAGCTAAAAAACGGTGTTGGATCTAGCCCTGATCTCTTGATTGGGTGAGAGTATTCTGCTTAATTCAGAAACTCTGTCCATCACCACCCCTTGTTGTTAAATGTTTTGTCCACCCTAAGCGTGGAAGGGTATACTCAGATGTGAGTCCCTTGCTCATTGCACCATCAGGATTCAAGCAAGCCGGGCCGACGACGGCTGAAATGCCAGGAACCGGTCCCCGGAAGCTTGTTTCCTTCCCAGTGTAAGAATTTGCTTGGTAGTTTGGTTTGCCCTGTTCCCATCATGCACTGGGACAGGAACAGACTAATTTGCATATAGCCAGGTTCTGAGCTGGGATGGTGCAGTGAGCTAAAAAACGGTGTTGGATCTAGCCCTGATCTCTTGACTGGGTGAGAGTATTCTGCTTAATTCAGAAACTCTGTCAATCACCACCCCTTGTTGTTAAATATTTTGTCCACCCTAAGCATGGAAGGGTATACTCAGATGTGAGTCCCTTGCTCATTGCACCATCAGGATTCAAGTAAGCCGGGCCGACGACGGCTGAAATGCCAGAAACCGGTCCCCGGAAGCTTGTTTCCTTCCCAGTGTAAGAATTGACTTGGTAGTTTGGTTTGCCCTGTTCCCATCATGCACTGGGACAGGAACAGACTAATTTGCATATAGCCAGGTTCTGAGCTGGGATGGTGCAGTGAGATAAAAAACAGTGTTGGATCTAGCCCTGATCTCTTGACTGGGTGAGAGTATTCTGCTTAATTCAGAAACTCTGTCCATCACCACCCCTTGTTGTTAAATATTTTGTCCACCCTAAGCGTGGAAGGGTATACTCAGATGTGAGTCCCTTGCTCATTGCACCATCAGGATTTAAGCAAGCCAGGCCGACGACGGCTTAAATGCCAGAAACCAGTCCCTGGAAGCTTGTTTCCTTCCCAGTGTAAGAATTGGCTTGGTAGTTTGGTTTGCCCTGTTCCCATCATGCACTGGGACAGGAACAGACTAATTTGCACATAGCTAGGTTCTGAGCTGGGATGGTCCAGTGAGCTAAAAAACGGTGTTGGATCTAGCCCTGATCTCTTGACTGGGTGAGAGTATTCTGCTTAATTCAGAAACTCTGCCATCACCACCCCTTGTTGTTAAATATTTTGTCCACCCTAAGCGTGGAAGGGTATACTCAGATGTGAGTCCCTTGCTCATTGCACCATCAGGATTCAAGCAAGCCGGGCCGACGACGGCTGAAATGCGAGAAACCGGTCCCCGGAAGCTTGTTTCCTTCCCAGTGTAAGAATTGGCTTGATAGTTTGGTTTGCCCTGTTCCCATCATGCACTGGGACAGGAACAGACTAATTTGCATACAGCCAGGTTCTGAGCTGGGATGGTGCAGTGAGCTAAAAAACGGTGTTGGATCTAGCCCTGATCTCTTGACTGGGTGAGAGTATTCTGCTTAATTCAGAAACTCTGTCCATCACCACCCCTTGTTGTTAAATATTTTGTCCACCCTAAGCGTGGAAGGGTATACTCAGATGTGAGTCCCTTGCTCATTGCACCATCAGGATTCAAGCAAGCCGGGCCGACGACGGCTGAAATGCCAGAAACCGGTCCCCGGAAGCTTGTTTCCTTCCCAGTGTAAGAATTGGCTTGTTAGTTTGGTTTGCCCTGTTCCCATCATGCACTGGGACAGGAACAGACTAATTTGCATATAGCCAGGTTCTGAGCTGGGATGGTGCAGTGAGCTAAAAAACGGTGTTGGATCTAGCCCTGATCTCTTGACTGGGTGAGAGTATTTTGCTTAATTCAGAAACTCTGTCCATCACCACCCCTTGTTGTTAAATATTTTGTCCACCCTAAGTGTGGAAGGGTATACTCAGATGTGAGTCCCTTGCTCATTGCACCATCAGGATTCAAGCAAGCCGGACCGACGACGGCTGAAATGCCAGAAACCGGTCCCCGGAAGCCTGTTTCCTTCCCAGTGTAAAAATTGGCTTGGTAGTTTGGTTTGCCCTGTTCCCATCATGCACTGGGACAGGAACAGACTAATTTGCATATAGCAAGGTTCTGAGCTGGGACGGTGCAGTGAGCTAAAAAACGGTGTTGGATCTAGCCCTGATCTCTTGACTGGGTGAGAGTATTCTGCTTAATTCAGAAACTCAGTCCATCACCACCCCTTGTTGTTAAATATTTTGTCCACCCTAAGCGTGGAAGGGTATACTCAGATGTGAGTCCCTTGCTCATTGCACCATCAGGATTCAAGCAAGCCGGGCCGACGACGGCTGAAATGCCAGAAACCGGTCACCGGAAGCTTGTTTCCTTCCCAGTGTAAGAATTGGCTTGGTAGTTTGGTTTGCCCTGTTCCCATCATGCACTGGGACAGGAACAGACTAATTTGCATATAGCCAGGTTCTGAGCTAGGATGGTGCAGTAAGCTAAAAAACGGTGTTGGATATAGCCCTGATCTCTTGACTGGGTGAGAGTAGTCTGCTTAATTCAGAAACTCCGTCCATCACCACCCCTTGTTGTTAAATATTTTGTCCACCCTAAGCGTGGAAGGGTATACTCAGATGTGAGTCCCTTGCTCATTGCACCATCAGGATTCAAGCAAGCCGGGCGGACGATGGCTGAAATGCCAGAAACCGGTCCCCGGAAGCTTGTTTCCTTCCTAGTGTAAGAATTGGCTTGGTAGTTTGGTTTGCCCTGTTCCTATCATGCACTGGGACAGGAACAGACTAATTTGCATATAGCCAGGTTCTGAGCTGGGATGGTGCAGTGAGCTAAAAAACGGCGTTGGATCTAGCCCTGATCTCTTGACTGGGTGAGAGTATTTTGCTTAATTCAGAAACTCTGTCCATCACCACCCCTTGTTGTTAAATACCCAAATAAGTTTTAAGCAGAATCCCCATAACAGTGATTAAAACAGTACAGAGAGAGATCTCCCGGCTTTTCGCCTCAGGAGAGAAAAGAAAGGCAGAGAGCAAATACAATTTAAAAGAATGTCACGGTCCAGAGCAACTGTGCAGTGCAATTTAAAATACAGAGCAAGGGAAATACAATCTCAGTTTTTTTAAAAACTCAATTCTGAAGCTCGCTCCGCCAGGCATCCGCTCCGGGACTCGCGCTGTAACAGGTCTTGAGGACACTCAGCATTGATGTCTTTCCTACATGGATCTGTTTAAGCAGGTCCACAGACTCTACACTCAGGGCAGCAGGGGACACAGGGGCAGGGGGTGCGGTGCCTGGCCGGAAAGTGACATGCTCCCGAACACTGAAGCAGCCACATACCTCTGGGATGGGAGCCGAGCGGAGGGTGGTGGTGGTGGTGGCGGGAACAGCCTCACTTCTGTGCTTTGCTGACTGCTGACCCCCCCCCCACAAGGGAATCATCCTCGGAGCTGCTGTGGTCCTTAGCTGAGGTGGATGGTGCTGAAGACTCCTCAGTGTGGCTCCCCTCACCCTCCGTGCCACTGGGTCCCTCCGACTCCTCAGTCAGGGTCCAAGCTGGCTCTGTGGCTCCTCTAGTTCCTTGACGCTGTCTCCTGTGCCTGTGGTTGTATCTGCATTTAAGTAGGAAAAGAAGGACCACACCTGCCCTGACTGCACACAACACTGTCAATACAGCACGTTACAGGGTAGGCACTGGCATCCTTTGCTTATTTTTGCTCAAAATGCCCAATGTACATAGGGCAATAGCCAGTCTGAACATCAACCATGGCACCTATATCCCTCCTGGACCTGTACCCATATGTCTGTTGCATGCTGGCTGATAATACCCCAAAGTGCACACATGCACAACATACAGAGTTGTTGGACATGCAAATGACCATGCAGAAGTGCATTACTATTAACATACAGCACATCACATGCCAATCACTCAGTACAGATGTCTAGACGAATGTATGCCCAGACTCACATTTCAAAATCTTGTGATGACTAGCAACACAAAATGATGTCCTTACGTCCTGAAAGTTAATGACACAATGGGGTGCATGGAGCACCTTTGACTCCAATGTAGGATCGCTCTTCTCAAGGCAATTCAATGGCCCAGACATGCATGGTAAGTCAGTCTTCACTGTCACATGTCATGGGGCAATGCTTCCGCACAACATCAGTCTGTACTGCGTCAAATTCATAGCTCATGCCCATACCAAACTCTGCAGCTGACAAGTGCACTAATCTGTCCCCTGCCACACACTATTCTTGGACTATGATGAACCTACATCACTAAAATCTGACATATGAGTGACTGCGAACACAAGTACCTGAACATGAGCACCTCACAGTCTGCTGCTAACGACACACAGCTGCGTGAAAGTCACTGTTGCATACAGCATTGTGCACATTCAACTGACCACACCCCTATATGTTGCACAGGTATCTTACCCATTGTCACAACTCAGATGTCCTGCTCACACTAAATTCCTCAACACACCAGTTGTCACAAAAAGGAAGCCACACCACAATGATATTGTGTCAGACACCTGATGGCACATTTCAGGAAACCCAATGAGTAGGTACATACACGTGAGTGCGAGTACAGAGACTCCCAATGCCGTGAAGTGAGCATGACAGACCAGGTAAACCTGAAACAGTGTATTGGCCTGAACAGTAGGCAGGTGTCTGGGCTAGAGTGACATACTTCCTATACATACTCCTGAGGACACTACATGGACTCACCTGCTGCATGGGTATGTTTTAAGAACCCTACACTCATGTTGTGAGCCAGACCAGCAATTTGAACACATATAAAAGGCACACACAGAACACATGTCATAGACCAGGCATAGTGCAACAAATAGATCCACCCACAATGCACATATCATAGTCCCAGTAACAAATGCTGTGCAGGCCCCTCAGCATAGCTGATTGAAGGGACACAGGGGCATATTATCAAGCCTGTGCGCTAAAATTATCGCCGCTTTATCGGCCGAAAACGGCCGATAAAGCGGCGATAATGGGCTTGATAATATGCTCTATGGAATTCCAATCGAAGCACATGTTAGATGTGAAGACATCTAACATGGGCTTCGATTGGAATTCCACAGAGCATATTATCAAGCCCATTATCGCCGCTTTATCGGCCGTTTTCGGCCGATAAAGCGGCGATAATTTTAGCGCACAAGCTTGATAATATGCCCCACAGTGCCTCAGTGAAAAAAGTCACAGACTGTAGGGGCCAACAGATGAGGAGTGTGACTTACACAATTGAGGGACATGAGTCCTGGACTCCAAGACCAACGTAATGTGGGAGCTTGACCAGGCCGAAAAACTGCGAATAGCATGTCATACATGTTCACAGATCAGGCATGGACTTACCCCCTCTGTGCTGCTGTCTGGCCTTCAGTTGCCCATCCATGTCCAGGAAGGCCACCGCCAGAATCCTGAGCATGTGGGGGGTCAGGGTCCGGTGACCCTTGCGATCTTCCGGGTCCAGCCACGTAGGTCCTGCCACCTCTTCTGGTGGTCAGCTAGATTTCTTGCTTCTGGTGGGCATCAGCCTGTGAGGATGACAAAGTGAAGTGGACATTACCACACATGCCACACAATTGTGCTGCAATCAGTAGAAAATAAATGTGGTCATCAAAAAGCTAAAAGAGGTACCCATTGTAGTGCACCCATATAAATGTGCATTTGTGCTTGCAGTCTGACATAGTAACATTGGCTAGGAATTTAAGGAAAGCACTACTGCAGGACTGAAGCAGGACCCCTGTTCATCACATGTACCCACATACACTGCTTGCAGAAAGTACTCAGTGCATGTGCCTCCCACTGCTGTGCACAGTTCTATTACTTTTAGTCAGACAACTTGCTGAAAATGATAGGCAGAGGACTGCACACTCACCTGCTTCCCCACACAGCTTGCTGTACTGTGGGAGGACCCCATCCATCAGGGCCTGGTCTCCTCATCTGTGAATGCTGGGGCCCTATCCAGAGTACATGCCATTGCAGGAACCAGAGGAAGCATAGACAGCAGCAGTGGAATCTGAAATATGGTCCTGTAGCATGTAGTGCAGGCAAGTGATCTGTCTGGGAGCCTGTCAGCCTTAAATTGGTGCTGCAGATGCAGATTCTGTGACATTCCCTCTTACTGATAGGCCAGACACGGTTGCATTCTATGAATGGCTGGGCACAGGTTCATGGGGACAGATTTGTTTTTGTGTTGTGCACCTTATAAAGGTAATGTCCAAATGTTGGCTTATGGGCATGAGTCATGGACACAGTACCAGTTTGGAGATGTGCATGACCTGTCACATACACCATAAGTACAGGGTTGCATGTCATGTACGTCACAGCAAGACCCATGGCCACAATCATCATGTAACCCCACAGTCTGTGTGCATGTTGTGTCTCTGATGTTTGTGCTTCCACGTGCCCAATGTGAGACAGGGTCCACCATGTGCCTTGTGCATCCACATTTATACTGTGTGTGTGTCTCAGGTATGTCCATGTATGGCCTGCAGGGGCCACAGGGATCACTAACTGTGGGACTCATGATTGGTTGTGGGATGTCCATGATACAACATGTTATTCCAGTGCACATGTGGCAATACAGGGACCATGGCTATCTCCCTGACATGGAGTTGTGATACATGTGAAACATCAGTCCTCACTTGTCACTGTGTTGTGTGTTTTGAAAGTGAAAGCAGTCCATAGGTACCGTGCCACAGCCCAATGATTTGCCATTGAACACCAAGGAACTCATGTACACATGTACCATTCATATGTGAGATGATGGGCTTGAAGGTGACATATGTGTCCAAAACCAACAGCAGACACCTCAGTTAATTTTGTATTGCTGTTATGTATCATTTGATTATTTCTCAAGGTGAGTGCCACATGGGTAGCTGAATGTACAATTATACTTTACCCACCTCTGTACTGCAGGCAACCAGCAGTACATAGACGTTCCCTGACCTTGAGACTATGGTGGAATGCGACAGCATCCAATGGTACCGCTTCACCAAGAGACTGATAGATTAGTTGGCGGAGCAGTTGGCACCACATCTGCTGCCTGGCCGGACATACCAGACAGCACTGACACCAAAGGTGAAGGTGAAGGCATCCCTCCACTTCTTTGCCACCGGTACCTTTCAACACACTGGGGCTAGTGCTGGTGGTATGTCACAAACTATGTTCAGCCGTGTGCTTTGTGATGTCTTGGAAGGGATGTTGAATTACCTAGACTTCTACATCAAGTTTCCTAACCTGGGTGAACTTACTGACATAAAGGATGCCTTTTATAATCTGGGGAGGATGCAAAACGTGATTGGATCAATCGATGGCACACATGTGGGCCTGATACCACCACGGGCACATGGACAGACATATCGCAACAGGAAACATTTCTGGTATGTCTGGTAGACACGGTGATCACACATGTGTGTGTGTACGTCTCCCTAGTTCTGCGCACAATGCCTACATCTTGAGGAGGAGTGGCATACAGATGATGATGTCACAGATGCTGAAACCAGCGTGCCGGGCTTGTTGGTGTGTACTGTTTACCATTGTGTGTGTTTGGCAATGTTGCCTCCCACCCCCTTACAATACTCAACTAAGGTGTAATTCTTTGAATGTAGGAGACTCTGGATACCCCAAAATGACACCCCTTAGGAACCCTGTGATAACATCCGAGATGCGGTACAATGAGGCGCATGGCAGAACCAGGCGAGTGATAGAGCGTACCTTGGGTGTCCTGAAAAGCTGCTTCCGCTGCCTGGACAAGACCGGAGGGGCACTCCCATAAGAGCCTACAAAAGTGCAAGATCATCATCATCTGCTGCATGCTCCACATAATGGCATTGCGAATGAAGGTGCCTCTCATTCAGGACAATGACGACCAATATCCACCACCTGTGGAGGATCCTGGCCTGGGCCACGAGGCCAGTGATGATGATGAGGGTGATGTCGGCACACAGCTCATCTACAACTTCTTCAGCTGCATGTGAGTTCACAGTGTTGTAATGTCAATGTCCTTAGTTAGCATGTGATGTGGTTGTGCAGCTCAGTTGCTGTTTGAATTTGTGCGTGTGGTACTTCACTAGATGCATCCAGTGATGTGTCCTGTCAGATAGTCTGTAATCCACAATGGTGTTGACATGCTAATTTGTTACTGTGTAGGTTTCTTGTGACATGTTTATTGCACTTCCATCCTGTTCTGGTGTGCTTCTGACTGTGTCTCATTTCTGTCCTTCCCAAGGTACTTTGCCAGTTGCTTGGTGAAGTCTGACACTGACAACCAGAATCCAATGCCAGGGTGGGACTTCTAGTATGCCATCATCTGATGTATCAGACACCCCTGAAGCGCTATTTGACGACACTTGGTGACTGTGTGCCCACTGTCATGTGGATTCACCGTGCTACTGTTGTGTAATAAACTTGTTTCTGATTTGTAATGAACCTGTGCTTCACTTACTTATGTGTGTTGCCTGTCTTCACACATCTGACTGACATTTGGTTACCTCCCCTGTGGGCTTGTTAGCATTGACTGTGGAAAGGAGTGATGTCTGTACATTCCACCGTATATCTGGCAAACATCTTTGTAGGCAATGTGTCACATGTCCATGGTGAATAAGTGTTGTGGTGCCCTATGGGTGTGACTCCTTCATGTGTCACATCAACATGAGTCACATAACGGTAATGACATTGCTGTAGTAGTCTGCATGCACTGTGTCCTTCGGCATTTCATCATCTCCATGACACATACCAAATTTTAATCACAACATAGGCAATTATAGTGTAATGGTGAGTTTATTTACATACATGTGTGGAGATAGTGCTGTACATGAGGTTTAGAATCCAAAGTTCACAGATGAGTTTGAAGTATTGGTAGATGAAATGTCCAGAGTGAACTCCACATTCATCTTCTACATTAGTACAACATGCACCCTCCATGTCATGTTGGGGAGTTGTATCATGTGCAACAAGGTGAATGCTTTGCACACAAAGACCAATATCCAAAACAGGCTCTGAGTTCCTGAGGGATGCGCATGGACAACTGTGGCTCACTTGTCCTTCTTCAGATGACCCTCTTCTTCTTCGGGGGAGGATCCTCAGGTGCAGCATCGACGGTGCATCGGACTCTCCACCAGATTCATCCTTCCTCCCTGTGGCATTTGCAGATGTTGTTGCAAGAGATGTTGTGCGCACACAGGGAGGTGTGGACATATTTCTGCTGATCTGGCAGAGACAGGTCAATAAGTCACTATGCACCGCAGTATGTTTGTCCCCCTTGGCCTCCATGCATGCATGATGGCCAGCCTGCTCCTGTTGCATGTCCTTGAGGATCACCACTACCTAGCTGAATCCTCCAGGCCCCTCTGCAGGCCGTGACCTCTGCCTAACACCACTCCCACCCCTAGACACACGGGCTGGACCTGTGTTGGCAAGCACAGTTGACCCTGGACCCCCTAGGGTATTGCTACTGGTGTCATTGTTCGTAGCTTCCTGGGTGGCAGGTGTCCCTGTGCAGTTTGAATTTGGTGTCCTAGGTCTGGCCGTGTTGGCAGGGGTGTTCTGTCTGTGACCAGATGTTGTTGGCGTATCTTCAGGGGTGCGGGTGTTTGTGATGGGGGGCTTCATGATGACTAACACCGGAGGTGCCAGGTTGATTTTCATCATCCGAAGAGGACAGAGCCAGATCCACACCAGAGAGCTCATCCTCCACCAGAGTCTGGGCCAGGGACTCCTCTTCACTTGCTGCTGTTTCCTCAGTAGCACCTGTGTTTGAAAGAGACAGATATTGTCAGCTGTGTTACTACAGACATCAATGGGTAACCTATGTATATTGCAACAGGGAGGGAGGAAGAGGTGCTGATACATTCATCTTGCAATGGGTAGTGCTAACAATGAAGGAGGGGGCAAAGGATCAATCATCCCGTGCAGCCATTGTATTTACATGATTTCATTCCTTAGTAAATTCCCTCATATACGTATACAGGAATGGGGCGGTGCTTCTTGAATTGCTGCCTCAGTGTACTGTTGCAGCATTTACTTTTGGTCACAATTGTTGCAAATATGATCTGCCTCCACCTGGAGGGAGACTGGCTGCTTTCCCAGTAGTGCCCAGAGGAGAAATTAGCTCTAGGATCACATGGGGCTGCAACATGTTGACCAACAGTGACCGACCCTGGTGCGGTGGATCTGTAGCTGGATCTACACACGCAGCACCTTTGTTTGCAACTTCATACATCACAATGTACACCATTTTCCATTTGTCTTTGGGTGTTGTGAGTGCTTTTGATTCACAGCACTTGAGCACAGTCACACACTCTCTGTTTTAGTCTCTGGGCACTACTGAGGAACCAGCAACTTTACCTCCAGGGGGAGGCACAGCATATTTGCAACAATGGGGAGCCAATGATGATGCTGCTACAGTACACTGATGTGGAAAAGCATGATATCACGCACTACACATGTGTACATATGTGAGGCTGTCAATGGAGGCAACACAATAAGTAATGAACCAGGTTGCAAAGGAAGAGTCAACCATTCACCACTCCTTGATTTTTGTAACAATGTTTGGTATACATGACATTTGCAACTGGATGTCAGGATCCATGCCTGAACACTGCATTGTCTTCAGTCGTCACACACGGAGATTGATATTGTGGTAGCACATTGTCCTGCCAACATGAAGCCTTTCAATGTGCATGTAGATGTGTGCGCACACCCAGCTCATGTATGGATGTTGATGTACATGGTCATTGGTACTCAATGGCCATCAGGTGGCTGACACAGGAGTGTAATCCTTGTTAACATTTGACTCTGCTTCCCTGTGAGGGTGTGTGCCTGTGCTGTCAAGATGGCAGAGAGTGGAGTTCTGGTGTTTGATTGTGGCCAATTCCCAGCAGGGCGTTGTGCTCCCACAACAGAGCCCAGTCCCAGGGTACCTGCCAGCCCATTTCCACCCCCTGTGAGATGAGCATGGTGCAGTGTGGTCTTGCTGGGTCATGTAGATGGCTGAGGTTTGTGAGTGACTACAAGTCCCACCATGCTCTGGGCTTCACCCCCCTTCCCAGCATGCCCTCACTTCCCTCCTTCTGACTCTGCTTCCCTGTGAGGGTGTGTGCCTGTGCTGTCAAGATGGCAGAAAGTGGAGTTCTGGTGTTTGATGATGGCCAATTCCCAGCAAGGCCTTGTGATCCCCACAACAGAGCCTAATCCCAGGGTACCTGCCAGTCCATTTCCACTCCCTGTGAGGTGAGCATGGTGCAGTGTGTGCTTTCTGGGCCATGTAGGTGGCTGAGATTTGTGAGTGACTGCAAGTCCCACCATGCTCTGGGCTACACCCCCTTCCCAGCATGCCCTCACTTCCCTCCTTCTGACTCTGCTTCCCTGTGAGGGTGTGTGCCTGTGCTGTCAAGATGGCAGACAGTGGAGTTCTGGTGTGTGATGGTGGCCAATTCCCAGCAGGGCCTTGTGCTCTCCACAACAGAGCCCAGTCGCAGGGTACCTGCCAGTCCATTTCAACCCCCTGTGAGGTGAGCATGGTGCAGTGTGGGCTAGCTGGGCCATGTAGGTGGCTGAAGTTTGTGAGTGACTGCAAGTCCCACCATGCTCTGGGCTATACCCCCTTCCCAGCATGCCCTCACTTCCCTCCTTCTGACTCAGCTTCCCTGTGAGGTCGTGTGCCTGTGCTGTCAAGATGGCAGACAGTGGAGTTCTGGTGTTTGATGGTGGCCAATTCCCAGCAGGGCCTTGTGCGCCCCACACCAGAGCCCAGACCAAGAGTACTTTCCAGCCCATTTCCATCCCCTCTGAGGTGAGCATTCTTCAGAGAAGTGTTGATGGTCCAATTGGGAGGGGGCATTATCTGTGACAACAATCCCATCATGATTTTATATACACTCACTTCAGCAGCATACTCACTCTTTCTTCCTGTCAGTCAGCTTCACTGTGAGATAGAGGTTGTGGTGGCAAGAATGTCTGACAGTGTTTACTCAGATTAGTGCCACTACCTTGTCCTATTTGTTTGTATGTTTGTACATGTCATGACACACTTACAAATCACTATGATGTGGCCATTATTGTGTTTGTCTGACTTGCTTACACTTATTGGGCTGATTGACTTTTGTTTACTATGCCTTTGCTATCAGTGCATAGTTTCCCTGTCCCCTTAACGGTGATGTGTGTGTATGACACAATATTGAGTATATTGGTTGTGTACTCACCAGGTTCTGCTATGTCCGGTAGGCCATGGACACCCTCTGGTGGTAGGAGGTCCAGTACCTTCTCCTCCCAGGACCTGAAGTAGACTGGTTTGGCAGGAGGGCCACTGCCAGTGCGCTGGCTCAAGGCGTGTTCCTTCTGGAGGAGCTTCTTGACCCTCCTGCGCACATCATACCACGTGTTCTGGATGTCGGTCTTTGAGCGATACGCTGGTGCTTGTACATTCACCTTGTCCACGATCCTCTCCCACATCTTGGTTTTCTGCGACATGGGGGTCCTTTGTATCAATGTGCCAAACAAATGTGGCTTTACTCTGAGGATCTCATCTACCAATATTTCTAACTCAGTGTCTGTGAACTGCGGATTCTTCTTAGGGGGCATGGTGATGGGTGGTGGTGAGGAGTGATGTGTGTGTGGGTACAAGTGAGGCTGGGTGGGTGGGTGTCTGTTTTGGTAGGTGTATGTGTGAGAGCTTTTGGAGGGGTGCTGATGGTTTGTAGGTTGTGTGATGGGTGAGTTGTATGTGTGTCTGTGGTTGGTGTCTCAAGTTGTTCTGTACTGGCTGCTCTGTTGTATTTGCAAAGCATCATAGTAGTGTTTTTTTGCCTTTTATAGGTGGAGTTGTAGGTGTGTCTGTGTGTTTTTTTAATTTAATTTTTTTATTTATTGACTTAGTCATTGCTTGACTCGTCCTTTTTTGTGTTTTTCCCATTGTTTTTTGTGGGCATGTAAGAGACGTTCTTCTGAGCAGTTCGACGCTAATGTTGGCTTGTGCAGGCTGCTACGTGTCTGTCACGCTGATTGTGTTCTGTGTTGCATGCGAGTCGATCGTGGTGGTCTCTTGCTTCAGGTACTTTTTCGTGCAGTGTCGGTCGTGCGGCTTGGGCTCCATGCGAATGGGTCGTGTTTCATGCATTTTGCATTGTACTGTGCGTCTCAGACGTCACGGGTATTTATCGGTCGGGTTCAATCCGGGTTCGTGTCGGTCGGTGCGTCTCGTGTCCATTTTTTGGGCGGATAGCAGATTTTTGTACGGCTCGGTCGTACGGCTTGTTTTCCGTATGGCTCGGTTGTAAGTCATGGGCTTTACATCGTAATGCACGGGTTGTAAGGTGCCTGTAGGTGTAGGTCAGACTCCGTTCCCGGTACGAGTCTGTCGGGACGATTTCCAAACGGAATCGGAATCGGCTCCTTAGTAGAACAGACTATTTCTGTAATACTCACATTCTTTTCTAATTTAAGATTTTGCCTTTTGCTGAAATATATATTTTTCTTCTCTGTTCTTTTTTTTCACTTCTTCTTGGCATTTCCAAATTTTAATACAAACAAAATAGTTTTCTTAACAAAAAATAGATTAATTATTTTTCACGTTTGTTCACACTGTTAAAATAATAAGAAAACTTCCACTAACGAATTCCACACCCAGTGCTGCAACGTGATGGAGCACGACAGAGGAGCACTAGGATGACAAGTAGTGCCATAGAATATACAGCAAGTATTTATTTAACTATTTACATACACCTTTACAATTTATATGTAACTGCACTACCTCATACTTTTCACCTCTCCACCACACCCCACCACCCCACAGCACTCTCTCTGCAACCCACCGCAGACAACTTTATAGATAGTATTTTTTTTAAATTGTAATGTATGTACTTAGGATATTATCAACCAAACAGCACACACATATGTCCGGTCTAAACTGGGGTGGCATGGTGAGCAAACGAATGATGGATTTAACCCAGATCGCCGTCCATCAATTGTGCTTCTTTTGCTTTATGACCTCACATATTACATCACTCATGACATGGTCAGTGACATCACTGATCACATCTCAAATGACATCACTCATGACATCAGTGATGACATCATCCACATCATCTCTGACACACCCACTCACAACCCTTTAGAATCTTTTATACACCTACTGCCACTACCACACAACCATTCACCAACTCATTGACAGAGCCATACCAGTACTTAGACACTGGGTAATTCGTAGATCTACAGACATATCCACTTGCTCACTCATACTGCCACTGATACACCAGCTCAGTCACCAATACAACCATTGACAGATCCACTCATATGCCCATACATGCACTCCCACAGACTGCGTGAGTCACCCATAGATCTACTCACACACCTACACACTCACCCACACAGTCAATCATACAGGTATGTATTAGCTCAAACAGTTACATACACATGCACTTTCTTACACTACCTTGCTGTTACAAATAGTAACACGTACTCATTCACCTATACATTCACTGACAGAAGCATGTACTCATCCATATAGCCACTCTAACATTCACTCATTCACGTATCCAGTCACTCATATATCCAGTCACTCACATATACTGCCTTTTACATACACAGTTAGTCACCCATACTGACACAGCACTCAATCACCGACACAGCCATACAGACACTCACTCACCTATACAACTCCTCACACACGCACTCACCACCTGTTAGACCTGGCACTGTTGGCATGGGTCTCCCTTCCATTTTTTATGTTGCCTCATGTGTTTTTACAGGTTGTAAATGTGTTGGGCACTGTGCCACTGCTATTCAGTGCCACAGTGCAGGTGCTCCCTATGGTAAATTGATGTATGTATTAGTGACTCCATAATTGTTTGATTTGGTTTACTTGTCAGTATGGGTGGGCGTAAAATCCGCAGATTTTCCGCGATTTCGCGATCCCCGAATCTCGCGAAACGCGGTAAAATCCGCAAATCAGCGGGGACGAATTTTCGGCCAAGCAAGGGTTACAACAGCAGGTGCAAAAGTTGAACCTAATTTCTTTGTAACCTTTTACAAAAGGGTTACAAACAAATAACTTCAACTTGGACACCTGCTGCTAATTGCTTCCTGGCGCCTCGTTGCCTACTTGCAACTATTCTCTGACCCTTGAAGCAGGGTTAGAGAATAGTTACAAGTAGGCAACGAGGCACCTGTCCAAGGAATTAAACCTCATTAGGAAGCACTTACAGATATAAAAAACAGGAAGAAGGGAGAGGATGGCAAATACACCCATTTTGAGTTATCAGGAGGGGTTAAACTAAAAGAGACCTTTACAGCACAATTTCCATATGCATTTTGCTAAAAATAAAAAGCTGTATGTTCTGTAGGGGCAACTCAGGAATCTGGCCCTTCAGAGATCCGGCCTCTCTTTCTTTCTCTCGTTCTCTCTCTCCCTCTCTCTTTCCCTCTCTTTCTCTCTCTTTCTATCTATCTATCTATCTATCTATCTATCTATCTATCTATCTATCTATCTATCTATCTATCTATCTATCTATCTATCTATCTATCTATCTCTCTCCCTCTCCCATAAACGACTGCATGGGTAACTTCGCTATGCAAGCGGCTCGCGAAGACGCAAAAAGCCCCGCGAACACACAAAAAAACCAGCGAACACGCAAAAAACCCCGTGAACACGCAAAAAACAAAAATGCACAAATTCGCAAATTTTGCGGATCCCGAATTCGCAAATCCGCAAATTCGCGGATCGCGAATTCGCAAAATTCGCCCATGCTTACTTGTCAGACCCTAGTACAGTGCACTGAATGTGCCCAGGGCTTGCAAATCAAATGCTGTTGGTGGACTTGTAGCACTGGTTGTGCCATCCACAGAAGCAGCCTGTGAAAATGTGTCTCAAGTCTGCCATTACAGAGCCTGTGTGCAGTCTGGTACTGCCATGATGACTGGGCAAGTGCACCCACTTTCCAGTCCCTAAACCTTCCTTTTCTACAATACTAGTCACCCCTATGGTAGGGCCAAGGGCAGGGTGCATTGCAAGTAAAAGGCAGGACATGCCCTGATGTGTGTGGCATGTCCTAATAGTGAATTACAGCCATTTTAGTATTTCACTATTGCAAAGCTACTGTTCTCCATAGGCCAGAATAGGTAGTATGATTATTACACCTTATAATCCTAACTGACTCAGGGAACTAGGTAGACAATCAACTTTAGTATGCCTGAACTCAGAATAATAAAATACATATTTTTAGTAAAGTTGATTTTAACGTTCTGTGTTTGAAAATACCACTTTTCTTGCCTAACTATCCAAGCCTGCCTCTGCTACATTGTGTATTCCGTGCCTGGAGTTTGAGTGACAGTGGCTGGGGGATTCCAGGAGACAGGGTGCACATGGCTGAATAGAGAGATCTGCATATAGAAGGGTGGGAGGAGTTGCACCTGGAACCTGAATAGGGCTGTGCCTTCCTTCCACAATGCTGACTCCACTTCCTGTGGTGCGTCGGATGTCCCTGTCCTGCACTGTTAAAGGAAAGAAGGAGTCTTGTCAACAAAGTGCTCCAGTACTGACCAGAACTGGTTTGGACTAGGCAAAGATCCCTGCCTACAGGGAACAGAGAGAATGGGTGTATAAAAGGGGGGACCCAGGCCCCAGAACTATAAATCGCTTTTAGGAAACAAGAAGAAACCTTTGCCGAGGAGAGGAACCTGAGAGACTGAGGAAGAGACTATCCCTAAGTGGAGTGATGTGTGGGGTATTGGCCTGCAGTGATTTCCTGACTGCCAAAGAAAGGAGAAAATACTTTTGTGCTACTTTTATTCATCTCCAAGGGCTTGAGACAGAGCTTGCCTCCTGCTGCAGTCTCAGTGACAACAGACTTCACCAAACAGCTCCCCAAGAGTTCTCTTTAAGTGCCTGCTGTTGTTATGGGCCTTCTGAGAGACTGTAAGTGACAAGGAGCTGGAAGCGCAACTAATAAAGGAGAAGCTTGTTGCTGCTGACGTCGCTTCGCCATGCAGAAGCGCCTCGCATCTCCGGAGAAGTGGATCGATGTTGCACCAGACACTGCTGCATCATTGGAGAAGTGTGTCGCTGCTGCAGCCGCTGTTTTCGCATCACTGAAGAAGGGTGTCGCCGCTGCAGCTGTCACATCTCATCGCTGGAGCGCTCGCATCGCAGGAAAGAGGATCGATGTTGCATCAGACACCGCCGTATCCCAGGGAAAGCATCTTGCAAGGCCTGTCACTGCTCAAAAGAATCGTTGTGTCGCCGCCTGGCCATCTGGCGTGCACGCATCCAATCGTATCAAGAAGAAGCCATTTTGTTTTATTGCACCGGATCTTCATCGCATCACGGCATTGCTAGCCGCATCGCCACGGAAGCACAGTAAGAAACCGATGCATCACCTCCCCACACCGAGAAGAACCGACGCATCCCCTACGCATTAGTTGGGACTCAAAACACATCACCCTTCTTGCATGTAAGGAACCGACGCATCAGCTTCCCTGCAACACTTTCGTTGTATAGCGTTACGCATCCAAAGGTACATTGAACTCAAAGTGTTGCATTTTACATCTTAAGAGAACTAAGCTAAGTACAGTATTGTGGATTTTTGTCGTTTGTGGTCTTGTGATAAGTCTTTATAAAGATCCTTACTTTTATACAACAACTTGTGTGCTGTCTATCTGTAGTGTTATCACTTGGTTACCGTATGTGGTCACAAATGCTTTACATAGTGCCTCTGAGATAAGCCTTTCTACTCTTGCCAAGCTACCAAGGGGGTGAGCAGAGATTATTTTAGGAGTGTACCCACTTACCCTGACTGGATGCAAGGGTCCCTATTTGGTCAAAGGTACCTACCTCTGCCAACTAGAGACCCCTAATCTAACACTACCCCATACAGGCACTGGCTCACTCACTCACTCATCTATACAGACAATCACACACCTCCTCACCTACACACACAGACACCCAGAGAACCACAGAGATCGTCAACCACTCAATCACCCATGTAGCCATTCACGTACCCACTAACACATCTACTTAGACATCAACTGATAGGCAGATACATTCACACAACCAGTCACTCATCAATACATTCACTGAGACACCTAATCACTCACTTATACAGTCAGTCACGCACCCACTTAGTCATCCAAACAGTCACTCACACACCCACTGATTCACCAGTTCACCTTGGTGTATGTATATTTAACACTTATAAACTTTTTTAAAACACTCACAGTCACTGCATATGTTATCACTGATGTCATCATTGATGCCTTTTGAGATGGTATCAGTGATGTCTTTTGAGATGGCGTCCGTGATGTCACTGACCATACTGACCATGTCATTAGTGATGTAATATGTGAGGTCATAAGCAGTGCATTGCGGGGGCACAAGTTATAGTTAACTCAGGTAACTATAATGGTTGAATTTCTCTGGTTTTGTACGAGTGAAACTATAACGTCCCTGTAACGTTTGTTTTGTAATGAATTATATATATATATATATACATATATATATATATATTTTGAACCACAAAAGAGGCGACACAACCGGATACTTTGTTGAAGCCTTTTTAATTAGCGCTTCACCCCACCGACGCGTTTCAGCCAAACAAGGCTTTGGTCACGGTCAGTAAGTCCTTCTACAATTTCCATTTAAATACTTGCCCATGTTAGCCCTAGGTGGCATTATGGGATACGTAGTTTAGAACAAAATATTTCAAAATGTGTAAAAAGGAAAGAAAGACTGGTGTGATTTTTACATTTACATTGCATGGTATATTGCGTTGCATGTTAATTCACATGGGCAAAGTTTTAGTTCATTGTTTAGTGCAGGATTAGTTCCATTTTCATTTTGTTTTGGTATCGGGATTAGTACCCTTTTAGTTAAGCTTATGGTGGTCTTATGCACAGTCACTTTAGATGTATGTGAAAGTCTTCTCCAAAGTTCATACCTCTCAGGATTTTGGTTCGAAGTCGGATGATAAGGCGGGACTCTATTTGACGTAGTCTGCGAACAGTGTCGCCCCCTCTTTCCATTTTCCATATTTTCAAACCATAGAATTTCATCGCTCTCCAGTCTCCATTCTGACAGGTGCTTATATGTTTAGCAGTTGCATACAGCATGTTCTTGTTCTTCACTGCACGGATATGCTCAAGGATTCTCTTTTTCAGCATGCACGTTGTGCTGCCTATATATCTCACACCACATCTGCATTTGATTACATATACCACATTCTTTGAGGTGCAGGTAATTTGTTGATCAATTTGCATTATTTTACCATCTGTTTCTTCAATGCTCTTCCTACTTTTGTCGATCTTACATGCTTTACAAGATGTGCAAGGTTGGAATCCTTTTCGTTGGTCTATCAATAAGTTTGTTTGCTGTTTGGTTTGAAAATGACTTTTCACAAGGAGATCTTGGAGAGAGATGTTCTTTCTATATGTTATTGAGGGTTGTTTGCCAACAAGTTCTCCTATGTCAGGATCTCCTGATATCAAATGCCAGTATTTTTTAATTTTGTTTGAGATATTGCCACTCTCTTTGCTATATGTAGTTATGAATCTTGAGGGGTTGTTGTCCTTAGTGGTTTTTGGTTTTTCCATTAAGATTTCTGTTCTTGTCTTCCTGTCCGCCTTCTTTTTGCAATTCTTTAGAAAACGGTCTTCGTATCCTCATGATGCAAATCTTTCTTTACTCTCCTCAATTTTGATTTCGGCATCATCTGTTTTTGAACAATTTCTCTTTAGTCGTATGAATTCTCCATACAGTATGCTGTTCAGCAGGGCTTTTGGATGGAAACTGGTGCCATGGAGCACACTGTTGGTGGATGTTTTTTTCTGAAAAAGAGTGGATTCAATTTTCCCTTCTGAAATATAGATCTTATTGTCCAAAAAGTCAATTTGTTTTTTGCTGGTGGAGCATGTGAACTGCAGTCCAATTTCATTATTGTTTAGTCTGGAGAAATACTCTTGGAATTGCAAGTCTGCTCCATTCCAAATTATAAATAAATCGTCTATATAACGTACCCATAGAGTTATTCGATCCAGATCTGATTGGTTATTGCTGTCCAATGCAATTGTCTTTTCCCACCAGCCCATGGTGATGTTTGCATAGTTTGGGGAAAATGAATTCCCCACTGTTGAGCGCTCTCGTTTACTGCAGGATCACATTGTGGAGAAACATATATATATATATATATATATATATATATATATATATATATATATATATATATATATATCACTGAAAAAACCATAGGTTTCAGGGACGTTTTAGTTAAGTTGGACATTTCACTCATACAAAACCATACAAATTCCGCCGTTAAAGTTAGTTGAGATACCTATAACTCGCGCCCCCGCAACGCACTGCCGATGACGTCACATATAACATCCTTCATGACATGGTCAGTGACATCACTGATGAGTCCTGAGGGTCCCTGGAGACCAACTAGCCCACAGTTACCTCCAGTAAGCACCACAGAGTTGCGTTGCAGAGATGTGTACAAAGGGGAGTAGCCTCTGAACACCTCTCTGCAATGCAGCTCTGCAGCTCCCTGGCGCATACGGGAGGTACATGGTGGGCTAGGTGCCCCCGGGGACCCTCAACATTTAAGGGGACTCAATCCTCCAACCTAAAAAAGGGCCACAGGGGGCGTTTGCACACTTTTAACATCAGGCCACGCCCCCTCCCTGCACCACTGTACAAACGCTCCGCCAGGTGCAGTGTAAACTAGGTGATTAAGTCCCCTTGAGTCCTAAGGGTCCCTGGGGGCCAACTAGCCCACGAGGGAACCTCCAAAGCAGCTCCCTGGTGCATACTGGAAGTACCTGGTGGGCTAGTTGGCCCCCAGGGACACTCAGGACAGAAGGGGATTTAAACCCCTAATTTGTAATGTGCCAGGTGGTGTGTTGCACACTTGCTATGTCAGGCCCCACCCCCTCCCTGCGCCACTGTGCTAACTTGCCGAAATAAAAAATAAAAAAATATTGGTAAGAAGTGACCGTAAACCATTACAAATTGATGTGGTTTGCCAAACGCGCTACTCAAAAATCATGAGATTACATCCTATTATACATTTGGGACTTTATAATAATGTTCAAACTATGCTAGTCAGTGACCTTTCCCTTCAAAAAACCTTTTTTAACAAACTTGAAATACTCATATGATGTAATAATATGAAGTAGTATTTTGTTTATGTTGATTGTATCACGTGACATGTTATTTTACTTTATTAACAATGATGAAATGCACAAAGTTTGCCCGTGACGAAGGAGTGATCCTACTCCAAAACGCGTAGGACGTTGTGTCTGCAATAAACCTGCACTTGAATAGAGGCCACGGCTCCTGTGTGATTCCTTTTTCGACCAACTTTGGAAGGATTGCGCTGGGTTGAACGTGTGGAATATTTTGGGGGTGGCTACCCCGGCCGTGAGCCCGCCGAAACAGAGGCTCGGGAACAGCTACTAACTTTGGGTTTATATATATATATATATATATATATATATATATATATATATATATATATATATATATATATATATATATATACATATATATATATATATATAAACATACACATACATTACGCCAAATCCTAAATAACGATGCACACTCGGAGGTTGAGAATTCTCACCAAAGATTTACTCACTGCAAACTGCTACGCGTTTCGTCATAATCAGTGTCTTGTTTGTGTCTAAGCCCCCATTGGTGATGTTTCAGCTCGCTGCTTTCTTGTAATGGTGTATTCAATGCATTTAAAGTAATTACTTTACAAATATATACATATATACATGTTACTGCATAATGTCCATTGTGCATTTCATAATTTCAATGTTTTCTTTGTGCAGTTCTTAAAACACAACATTATTGTTTCAGTACAATTTCTATTTACAAAAATATTGTATTGCGTTCAATAAAGTTTTAAAAATAATTGAAAAACCTCAGAAACCTGGAGCGTGTACAGAAAAGTGCTGCATGGCTCTTATGGACAAATAAAGTCTTCCTTTGTTGAAGGAATGACCTCAGTGATAGGAAACAGACGTTGTCTCAGTGATGGTTAAAATACACTGGACCGCCCGTCCCGTATATCAAAAATTGTTTTAGCTGCGCTCCCCGACACTTACTACGCTCTCCGAGCGGACCAGACTACTGGTAAATCCGGCGGGGGTGTCGCTCTGATTGCCTGAAAAGATCTCCCTTTTCAACCTCTCAACTTTCCCCCGATAGGCACTTCCGACTTCTTAGTCGTCCGCTCACTATTCTATAATGTACCGCTCACTTGTTTACTTATGTACCGCCCCCCCCAACCATCCCCATCCTTTCTCGATGGATTTCAAGATCTTGGCCTAGATGTAGGTAATAGCAATTTACCGAATGGTAAATACCGAATTTTACAGATTCGGTATTCACTATTCGGTAATTGCTATGTAGGTAAAATATTCGGTAAAAATACCGAATCTGTAAGATTCGGTAATTACCGATTCTGTAATTACAGAATCGGTATTTGCCATTGATTCCTATGGGCCTTGAAGCCCATAAGAATCAATGGCAAATACCGATTCTGTAATTACAGAATCGGTAAAATTACCGATTTTGCAAGGGTGACAGGGTGTCACTTTGACACCCTGTTGCACCCCTGTTTCTGGCTTGTGTGCCATGTGACACACAGACATGCCCTTAGGGCATGTCTGTGTGCCACATGGCACAGGTGTACATGCACAGATGTGCATGTACACTGGAATTCGTTATTTACCATGGAATAGTATTCCATGGTAAATAACGATTCGGTAAGGGCTTGTGGCACTGATTACAGTGCCACCTACATCTTGATTTACAGAATCGGTATATTTACCGATTCTGTATTTTACCGATTCTGTATATTTACCGAATCGGTAAATATATCGATTCTGTAAATAAAATGCCCCCTACATCCCAAGAGCCAAATACCGGTCGGAAACGGTCGAAATCGGCCGTTTCCGACCGGTATTAAGGCTCCTACATCTGGCCACGAGTGGCCACCCTAGCAATCAACAATTCATCCGTCATGGTGCTAGGAGATTTCAACTTCTGGCCCTCCGACCCAGCTGAATGTTCCACTTCTAAAGAATTCTCTGAAACTTTAGGTTCCCTTAACTTCACCTCCCATGTCCACTCCTCTACCCACACTCAAGGTCGCACCCTTGACCAGATCTGGTCTCTGAACTGCCCGATTGCGTCCCTGTCTATCTCCCCCTGCCCTTGGTCTGATCACTTATTGATCTCCTTTTTCTCTCAACTTGGACCGCCTACCAAGCCCTCACCCCCCAAAAACATCTGGGTCCGCTCTTGGGGTCGAGTAGACATGGCCTCTCTTACCTCCTCCCTTTCATCATCCACCCCTGCCCTTTCCGGCCGGCCCTACTCAGAGCAAGCTAAATCCATCAACTCCTGGCTACTCTCAGCCTGTGATTCCATCGCCCCACTTAGGCGGGCCCCCTCCAGACGGACCAACGACTCCAATCACTGGTTCAACAACGAACTGAAGGCTTTGAACCTCTCGGTCCGTCACGCTGAACGAGCCTGGAGACGACAGTACTGCCCCACTCTCAAAACTCAATATACCTCCCTCTTGCAACAATACAAAAAAACTATCTTATCCATCAAAAAGGACTATTTTTCCTCCAAAATTCTAGTCGCAGAGAATAAACCCAGAGAAATCTTCTCCATTATCAATAAACTTGCCTATTCTGATCGAACCACTCTCAAACCCTCTCCTTCCCAACCCCTCTGTGATTCCCTGAACTCCTACTTCTTAGATAAAATTGCAACGATCAGAGCCAACATCCCTCCACCTTCTTCCTCCTTCCTTATTCCCTCCTGCCCCCCTACAGAGGCTCGCCTCGACTCTCTCCCTCTCCTAACAGAAGAATCTTTTCTCTCCCTCCTCCCTCTAGTTAAATCCGGGTCCCCTCTTGACCCATGCCCCACCCATATCCTTTGTCATATATTCACGAACTGTCCCTCACCCCCTCTCACCTTTCTTAACTGCTCCCTGTCCAAAGGTGTGGTTACTCCTGCTCTGAAACCTGCTATAATCCTCCGCATCCTCAAAAAACCAGGGTCACATCTCTCGACCCCTGCCAACTACCGTCCCATTTCACTGCTCCCGTTCCTTGGCAAAGTCCTGGAGCGACATGTCACCAAGGCACTCACATCCTTCGTGGAGGCCAACCAAGTTCTGGCTCCCGCCAAGCCGGCTTTCGCCCGGCTCACTCCACCGAGTCGGTTGTGATTTCAGTGCTCGACAACCTTAGACAGGGAATGGACACTAACATCCCCCAGGCCTTGGTGCTGCTCGACCTCTCCGCCGCCTTCGATACGGTGGACCACTCCATCTTACTCTCCCGTGTTGGGGCGGCGGGGATCGGCGGCACTGCCTTGGTCTGGCTGTCCTCCTTTCTGAGCGATCGCACTCAAGCGGTCCACCTAGGCGACTTCACGGCTGAACCTCGGAAGGTAGTATGTGGGGTTCCCCAGGGTTCCTCTCTCTCCCCCCTACTTTTCAACCTGTACATAGCCCCCCTTATCTTTGCTCTGCAACAAATGGAGGTCTCCGTATATAACTATGCGGACGACCTCCAGCTCATTTTTTCTCTCTCTCACTCCCCTGACTCCAAATCTAACTTCCAGTCTACAATGCTCTTTATCCGGGACTGGATGAATCACTACCACCTGAAATTAAACCCTGATAAGACAGAGCTGATTTTGACAGGTGGTTGCTCCAGTCCCTGGTCTCCCCTTTTTTAGCCATCTTCCCTTGGACCCCCCCCACTCCTGTCTTCTTCTGTTAAAACCCTCAGCATCAAAATTAATAATCAACTCACCTTGCACTCCCAGGTGAGCTCGGTGGTTTCCTCCTCTTTTCTATCCCTTCGCACTATCTGCAAGGTTTCTCACTTTTTCTCCTTCACAGCCCTGAAACTGATCGTACTTGCCATGGTCATCACCCGCTTGGATTATGCCAATGCCCTTTACCACGGCCTGCCGGCCTACAGCGTACGACGTCTTCAGCTGGTCCAGAACCATGCGGCCCGCTTGGTTTATAACCTTACGAAATCTCACCACGTCACCCCCCTCTTAAAATCTTTGTACTGGCTCCACATTCGCGAACGTTCCCAGTTCAAGGTGGGCTGCCTTACCTTTCAGGCCCAGCTAGGCTCATCTCCTGTCTTTATCTCGTCGGAGATCACACCCTACGTTCCCTCCAGGGAACTCCGCTCCTCTTCTCAGCACCTACTTAGGGTTCCCAGCTTCCATCGGAAAAAGTGGGGAGGCTCCAAATTCTCTACTCTTGCCCCCATTTTTTGGAATTCCCTTCCCATCCATCTTAGATCCACGACCCAATACTTGCCTTTTAGGAAGGCATTAAAAACCTTCCTATTCTCCAAGGCCTTCCCCCTATAATCTCTCACCAGTCCCCCCCGTGCTTTTTACTTCTCAAGGACTCTGTATACTGTAGCGCCATGGAACCGTCAGGTGTACGCGTGCTTTATAAATAATTTAAAACTCAAACTTAAACTCAAACTCAAAAATGTGTTCGGACTACTGGCGAAATGTATGGCTATGGTTTTTTCAGTGAATTTCTAAGGTTTTTTTAATGCTAATTCCTAACTATAACGTGCCTGAAACCTATAGTTTTTTCAGTGAATATATATATATATATATATATATATATATTACCTACTGGCGGTCGCCAGTAGGTAGTTATAGTTAGGATTTTTTTCAATGTTAAATCTCAAAATTCTATTTGGAATAACTTTGGCGCCGGTTGACGAATCTGCCTGAAAATTTCCTGAAAATGGCCTCGCGGGGTTCCGGTCCTTCCCTGAAAGTTTGGGGGGGATACGTTAAGCGGGGGCCGAGATAAAAGGGGGGTCCCAAAACGCGTTTTCTCCATGTTAATTTCCATAGGGCGGTCGATTTCACTTTTAGCCCGAACGGCTGAATGGATTTCCACCAAACTTGGCAAAATTGTAGGGACTGGTAGCCCGATGTTATTTATTTATTTATTTAGAAGTTTTCTATAGCGCTAACAAGACCCGAAGGTAGCAGAGCGCTTTACAGTAAAGGCATGAGAAGGTGGACAAAAAGACAAGTAACAAACAAAGGTGATCACAAATGACAGTTCGTACAGTAGGACTTCTTGGCAATAGGATACAGAGTTCTCACATAGTTCTGGGGATGGATGTTGATCCTAGTTACCCAGGACCTAGGGAACGGATGAGGAACAAGGATTTGAGTTGGCTCTTGAATTCCGCATAGGACGGTATGGTTCTGATATGCGGGGGGATAGAGTTCCATATTTTGGGGGCATTTCCTGAGAAGGAGCAGTCCGCAGTTTTCTTCTTTCTGGTTTTTGGTAGGATGAGCAGCAGGGAGTTAGAGCTTCTCAAGATTCTACTTTGGCCAGCTTTTGTGAGTTTGTTTGCCAGGTATTCTGGTTTTCCGGTGTGGAGGGCCTTGTGGGTTAGACAGGCCGTTCTGAAGGTGCTACGCATATCCACCGGGAGCCATTCAAGTTCTTTGAGTGCAGGGGAGATGTGGTCGGATTTTTTGCATCCTGTGATCATTCTTGCTGCCGCATGCAATGTTGTTTTTAATGGGGCCAGGTGTGATTTGGGGATGCCTGTTAGGATTGAGTTCCCATAGTCCAGTCTAGATAAAACTAGTGATTGCGTGGCTAGTTTGAGGTCCTTGTTGGGAATGAAAGGTTTGATTTTGTTCAGCAGTCTGAGGTTAAAGAATGCGCTTTTTGCCGAGTTCTTAATGTGGTTTGTCAAGGTTAGTTTGGGGTCTAAGGTGAAGCCCAGAGATTTTACGGAATCAGCTAGCGTGAGAGAACCTATAAGAGCATCGATCGACTTCAGCCACTCGATGATTTGAGGGTTGTCTTCTTTGTTTGAGATGAGAAGAGTTTCGGTCTTGTCGGGATTGAGTTTCAGGTGATTCTTTGTCAGCCAATCTTGAACATCATTTAAGACGGCATTTACTCGGTGGATGTCGTTAATAGAAGAGGTTTCCAGGTAGATCTGTGTGTCATCCGCGTAGAGGTGGAAGTGGATATTGGCATTCCTGAGTAGTTTGGCGAGCGGTTCCATATAGATGTTGAAGAGCTGAGGAGAAAGTACTGATCCTTGGGGGACACCCCTGTTGACTTGCTGGGATTCGGAGGTGAAGTTCTTCATTTTTATTATTTGCGAGCGGTTGTGTAGAAAGGAGGAAAACCAATCGAGAACTACCTCGCCGAGGCCAGCTCTTACTTGCAGAGTCTTGATGAGGAGCCTATGGTCCACCGTGTCGAAAGCTGCGGATAAATCAAGGAGTATGAGGAGGCAGCATTTGTCAGCGTCAAGGGAACCGTGAATATCGTCTATGATGTTCAGCATCGCGGTTTCTGTGCTGCGGCCTTGTCTGAAGCCGGATTGGAGGGGGTCTAGGAGATTGATGTTATCCAGATGATGAGTCAATTGAAGGAGAACGCATCGTTCCAGTGTTTTGGCAAGTAGAGGGAGGTTAGATATCGGTCTGAAATTGTTCAAGTCAGTAGAGTCAAGACCGGGTTTTTTCAGCAAAGGGGTGACTTGTCCCATTTTTAGACAGTCGGGGACCACTCCGCTTTGTAGGGAGCTGTTTATGATTTTGCCCCAGATAGGTGCTAAGGTGAGCTTCATTTTTTTGATTAGTGAGGGGGGAATGGGATCTGAGATGTGAGCTGATGGTTTGGAGGTCGAGATCAGCGAGATTATCTCAGTTTCCTGCACGTGGCGAAAGCTTAGCCAACGGAGGGGGGAGGAGCCGGAAGGTAGGGCCTGAGGGATGGCCACGTTGTCCTTCGGGAGGAGTGAGTTGTTGATGTCTAGAGATAATTCGATTTTTAGGACTTTGTCGTTGAAGAAGGTGGCGAAGTTATCGCATAGTTCTTTGGACTCCTGCAGGGGTGAGGGCAGAGGCTTGGATGTTTGACGTCTGATAATGTTGTAGAGCTCCTTAGGTCTGTTTTTGGAATTGGCTAGTGCCTCTCGGAAGAAGCTGGATTTCTTGTTTTTGATGTGGTTGTTGTATTTCCTGCGTGCTGTTTTTAGTTGTAAGCGAAGGATGGCTGTTGGGTTGTTTCTCCACTTTCTTTCTTTGGCTCTCAAGGATCTTCTTTCTGCGTTGAGGTCCGCATTGAACCAGGTTCTAGAAGGGGTGGCACGGCTTCTTTTGAGCTTTAGTGGAGCTAGATTATCGAGAATGGAGACTAGCTCGGAGTTGTAGTGGTCGATGAGATCATTGGTCGAGAGGTGCAAAGAGTTGTCTGGAAGAAGTGAACTTAGTTGGCCTTCTAGAATGTCTAGGGGTACTTGGGAGAGGTTTCTTGACCATTTGGGGGGGTCTTGGGGAGGTTTGAGCGGGATGATGGGGTGATTGATGTGAAATAGGATCATATGATGATCTGACCAGTCAACAGGTAGTATGTGGTTGACCGTGATTGAGTTCTTTTGTGCGATGATGGCGTCCAGTGTGGCTCCTTTGTAGTGCGTCTCCTCAGTGCAATGTTGAGTGAGGTTGTTTTCGGCGAGGAGGCTGGATAGCGATTTGATTAGAGGGTTGTGGATTTCGTTCCATCGGAGATTCAGGTCACCAAGAATTATGTTGTTGGAATCACCGAGGGCGACTTGTGCAATCAGGTTGGATAGATGATCTCCAAACTCGTTGTTTCTGCCCGGGGGGTGATAGAGTAGATGACACAGTAGAGAGTCGTTGTCTTTGGTTTTGATGACAGCGGATAGATATTCGAATGAGTTGTACTCGAAGGAGGAGGTTTCTGTGATGCTCCAGCTGTCCTTGTGGATGATAGCAACCCCACCTCCTCGTTGATCAATCCTGTCTTTGGAGATGAGGGAGAAACCAGGAGGTACCAGCATGTCAAGGCAGGGAGGAGATGCCTTGTTTAGCCAGGTCTCCGTGAGGAACGCAACGTCAATGTCATGTGTGAGGATAGCTTCGGCTAGGTCCGTTGCATGTAGAGAGGCCGATCTGCAGTTGATTAGGAGGCAGTTGGTGATTTTCTCCTGATTGCTGGTGGTTTTGTCTTTAGCCTCTCTAGGTATAGCGGTGAGGACTGGTAATCTCTGTCGTTTGAAGGTGGGTAGGTCTATCCGGTAGCTCGTGATTACTTGGATTTTAGATTTAGGTGAAACTGAGATGGTAGGGTCGTAGGTAGTGGCTAGTAAGGCTGCTTCTCTGTCTGACATAGGAGCTTCTGATCTGCGCGGTCTGGAGGTCCGGTGTTTTGAGCCTGCTAGGAAGTGAGAAGAGATAGTGGTCGGGGGCCTGGTGCATGGGGCTCTGGAGTGTTCGAATTTTTTGGGACTGGAAACCGGGTCCTTGGGATATGGATCGATCGGGTGGGCATTGAGGGCTGCTGTGGGCCCCTGGGTGGTGTTGGTGTTGGCGTTGGCGGGGAGGGGGGTTCGAAGAGGGGGTTTGTGGGGTTTGCAGGCTATACCGAGGTTAAGAAGGATTTCTATTAAGCCTTGGGTGATAGTGTCGACCTGGTTTTCAAGAGCTGTGAGCCGCTTTGTTATGGAGTCAATGGGGGGGTTGTGAGCAGCTGTGGAGGGGCCGAGCGTGTTATAGTTAGAGAGGGTGGGTTGAGAGATAGGGATCGGGATAGTGGGAGGGGGAGGTTTGGGGAGAGGGCTAGGGGGGGGGTTAGACATGGGAGAGATAGGGAGAGGGACAGGAGGAGGATTGGACAGGGGAGGTTTGAGAGTAGGGGGGAGACTAGAGGGGAGGCTCGTTGGCTGGGGACTGCCTGTTGGCAGGAAGGGAATTGTCCTAGGCGATGGTCGGTGTCTGTGGCTGGGGGGGGTGAGATGGTTAGAGGGCGGGGTGGGGGGTGAGGGTTGGGATTCCTGTTGGTGGTGGATGGGTGGGCGAGGGGGATGAGATATGGTGGGCGGGGGGGGAGCCTGGCGGGCTGTGAGTGGATCGAGAAGGGGCGTGTCGAGGTCTTCTCTGTGTGATGAGAGAGTGGTCGGTGAAGGTGAAGAGGCGAGGTGTGGAGGGGTAGGGAGGGCTGCCTTGAGAGAGGGAAATAAGGAGTCAAAGGCTTCCAGGTTATCATTGTTGGCTTGTATGAGGACTGTGCCATTGGTGAAGATAGTCACGGTAGTATAACCTCTGCCAGCTGATCTGAGCGGAAGAATCGCAGTTAGTTTGCAGCTGTGAGGAGTGGAGGTAGTTTTAGCGATGAGCATCCGCGTTCTGATCGTGGAGATCCAATATTCGGGTCTTTCGGTGTGAAATATTAGATCCATCTTCATCGGTCCTAAGGAGGTCGAGTGGTAGATGTCAGTGATTAGGGTTTCTTTATGTTTGCAGATGAGTTTCTGTTTGAAAGTGCGCCGAAGCTTTGTAGAGAGAAGGGGGGGGTAGATGATGGTGAAGGCGTTCCGACTGTGAGGTTTGAGGTGGGCAGGTGGGGCTGGAGAAGGTGGAGGAGGCTGGTCCCGGGCCATCATGGGGATGGAGAGGGGGTGGGGGGGGAGCCTGATTGAGTTGCGATGAGGGGCTTGGCGCTATATGGGCCCAAGGTGGCGAACCGTGGGGTACCAGTGGAGCGAAGAGTAGAGCGAAGAGGGTGAGGCTCCAGGCCTAGGAGGGGGTCTTAAAGCCCGGGTGATTCTGCTTAGGAGTTTGTAGGTAGCCAGGCTCTAATTGGCAGTTGGACCTTTGTGAGCTAGCACCATGGGACTGGTGTGTGGTGGAGACTCTGCGCAGGAGAGGACATGCAAACTGCCTCCCGGGCAAGCACTTCGACAGTCGGAACAGTGCAGGGTCTAGCCTGACGCCGTTCTATGGTTGCTGTAAGTGGGCTCTACCAGCCCTGATCTTTCTGATAGAGCTGCACCCTGTCTGGCGTAGAGGTAGGCTTTAGGTCACAGGACCTCCTTGGCTAGTTAGGGGATAGGTGGTTGTATTTAAAGGGAGAAAGGACGTTCCGTTGCCCCCCTGTTTTTGTGCCCCACACGAGTTTAGCAGTCAGTAACTCCCAGCGAGGTCAGGCAATGTCCTCCTTGGTCGCCATTTTGAGGTCAGGCACGGAGTCGGCGGCGGTGGGGAGCAAAGGGAGCCGGTGAAGAGACTTCTCCTAACAAAAAGGTAGTTAAGGCTGAAGTTTTTGCACCCCCGTAATGGCCGGTACCTTGTCAGGTGGAAGCGGTGGCTCCGGTGGAGGTTCCAGTCAGGCGGCGTCTGCTTTGTCCGCCATTTTGAAGACAGGCGTGGGGTTTGCAAGTGGGGGGGAGCAAGCAGCTTCGATGAAGGGATTATTTGCTTTAATGTTGCTGGTCTGGGCTGTAACTTGGCGCCCACATAGCCGTTCGTGCGTTTGCAGGGTGAAGAAAGCGGCTCCAGTGGGGGCTCCAGTCAGGCGATGTCCTTTTCGGCCGCCATTTTAGAGACAGGCGCGGGGAATAAGCAGTGCCGAGAGTCACCGGGACTATTAGCTTTTTAGTGATGATGGTCTGGGCTGTAACTTGGGGCCCGTGACCTTGCTGGGCAGTCCGTGACCTTGCAGGGTGAGGAGGGCGGCTCCGGTGTGCCTTTGCTATGTCTCAAGATATGTGCTTCAGTGGATTTTGAGAAATTAACGTTCAAAAAAATATATATATCTGTAGCCGCGCTCCGGTACGCGCACCAGTGAGCGCTCCAGGCGCGACACGCGACTTGCGCGCAGAAAGCTGATTGGCTCTCAGTTGTCTGTAAACATTCTAAACAGTCCGGAGCGGCCGCCATCTTGTCTATCGGTAAAATCGAGACACAAGAGGTGTCAAAAACAAAGGGGGGAATTGACCATAAGGGGGCAGGGTAGACCCCCCCTGACCCCCTAGGTTTAATGTGGGGGCCATAAAAGGGCCCCGCGGGGTCAAAAAAAATATATATTTTTTTTGATTATCGCGGGGGGCGCGCATGGTACGCGCACCGGGAAGCGCTCCTGGGAGAAAAGAGAATGGCAGAATTTTAAAATTTAAGTCATTTTATATAAATGGGAGGTAGTTCTGAAAAGAACTGTTTTTTTATTCTTTTCGTTGTTTTATATTTTTTTTGGGAGTTTTTAAACTTTTTTTGCTTTTTTTGGTTTTTCTGAACATTTTTTGTTTTTTTTGTATTTTTTAAGGAGAGAAACAAAAACCAAGCATTTCAAACGGGCTCAACAGGAGAAAAAAAAGGGCAACAAATTAATATTTCCTTTGGCACTTGTGGTTTTCCCAAGCACGATTAATAAGAGTGATGCATTGCTCACCATAGCAAATCATTTGACCACAAAATTTACAAACCATTTTAAAATTTGAAAAGTTGGTTTGTATGATGGAGCATGTCTCCCTAACTTCCAGTCCTGATGGGGTGGGAACAGTAGTTTTGGAGGTGCTGGCAGAAGATTGTACAGGGTTTTTGACCAGTTCCCTGACCTCTGCCCTAGAATAGTTGTTGGGATGTTTTCTTAGCATATGCCTAATCATTGTGTGGTTGCCGAAGGAGTACTTCTTGTTGGGATTCCCCCTTGACATCTCCTGATGACAGATAAGGCAGGTTGCTTTAGGTGCATTCACTTTTTTTTTGTCACTCGGGATAGAAAAAAATTGCCAAATGATGTGCTCTTTTGGTTTGTATGTTATGTTGTCCTCTGGGACGAATCTACTGTCCTCTTCGTCCTCATCTTCCTCCTGTTCTGGATCTGCACCACTGTGAAGTTGAGGAGGTCCTTGTGGTGGTGGTGGTGGTGGTGGTGGTCCAGAAGATCCAGCAGCTGCAGCTAATGTAGCCATTTTCTATAGATAAAAGTAAAGGTCTTCCTCTCTCAAAGCAAAAAGGTAGAATAAGGAAAAAAGGTGGGGTCTTTCATCATTTAGAAAAAAAAACTGTCCTGAACCAATGAGAAGTGTTATTTTCAGGTCACAAGACCAGGGGCTTCATCATTATGAAACTAAAACTGTTATGAACCAATGAAAAGTGTTATTTTCTGCTCACATGACCCGACGCGCTTACGCTACGCGCCCGGGGGCGCGCAGCGTAAGCGCGTCAAAAGTTTACGTTTTGCGATCGTATTCGCTCGAGTACTTCCGGGTGCGCTTACGCCGTGCGTATCACGCGGTCGCGGTTACGCGATACGTCACGATCATGTTTTCGTTTGCGATATTGGCGCTCACAGGACGCTCCCCGGAGCGCGCCCGGGGGCGCTTTTCGGAAATACGCTTTTCGGGGCGCACTCCGGGGCGCGCTCTGGGAGCGCTCCCCCCAAAAATTAAAAAAAAAAAAAATGGGATAATTGTAGGGACAGGTAGCCCTATTCTGAAGTGGTTTGTAAAAAAATTAACTTTATAAAAATATGTATTGTGCTACATTGGGCTTAATATATGTTAGAGCCAAAATGTAGCCCAAATGTAGCCCAAAGTAGCCCAATGTAGCCCAAAGATGGCCACCAGAGACCAAAAATTGTAAATGTAGCCCAAATTTCAACTAGATGTAGCCCAACTGTAGCCCAATGACAGAATGTACCAGAGTGTTAAAAAGAACAACTAGAGTGCTAACAGTCTTATTTATAAAGTGAAACTTATAGTTAGGAATTAGCATTAACAAAACCTATGAAATTCACTGAAAAAACCATAGGTTTCACACCAGTTATAGTTAGGAATTAGCATTTAAAAAACCTATGAAATTCACTGAAAAAACCATAGGTTTCACACCGGTTATAGTTAGGAATTAGCATTTAAAAAACCTATTAAATTCACTGAAAAAAACATAGGTTTCACACCAGTTATAGTTAGCTGGAAATTTTACTGATATAAAACCATTGAAATTCCCACGTTATAGTTAGTCGGACTCACTATAACTTGCGCGTGCAATGCACTGCTGATGACATCACATATTACATCACTCATGACATGGTGAGTGACATCACTCATGACATCACTGATGACACCATCCAGTGAATATGTGTCTTTCTGAAAAATAAATATTAGTGAGTTATGTTTAAATATTTAAATACATATATTAGTGTTTCACTTTGTGTATAAGTGGCTACATGTGTTGATAAGTAGGGGAATCAGTGAATATATATATATGTGTGTGTGTGTGTGTGTGTGTGTGTGGGGGGGTGTGTGTGTGTGTGTGTGTGTGTGTGTGTATGTATGTGTGTGTTACACGC
>NW_028241653.1:0-64161 GCF_964263255.1 Lissotriton vulgaris | reverse complement strand
TCCTTGTTCCCTGGCTCTTAAGCAGCTCTGCTAGCCTGGGTCGCTGGCTGTAAAGCAGCTCTGCTGATGTGGTTCTCTCCCTCTAAAGCAGCTCTGCTGACCTGATTTCTTTGGCTCCACAGCAGCTCTGCTGACATGGTTCACTGGCTCTAGAGTCGCTCTGCTGATCTAGTTCTAAGGCTCTAGATCAGCTCTGATGACCTGATTCTCTGGCTCTACAATAGCTCTGCTAATCTGGTTCTCTGGCTCTAAAGCAGCTCTGCTGACCTGGTTCTCTCTCTCTAAAGCTACTCTGCTGACCTGGTTCTCTCTCTCTAAAGCAGCTCTACTGACCTGGTTTCTCTGGCTCTACAGCAGCTCTGCTGACCTGGTTCTCTGGCTCTAGAGAGGCTCTGCTGACCTGGTTCTTAGGCTCTAGAGAAACTTTGCTGACCTGATTCTCTGGCTCTAGAGCAGCTCTTCTGACCTGGTTCTTATGCTCTCTAGAGCAGCTCTGCTGACCTGGTTCTATGGTTCTAAAGCATCTCCGCTGACTTGGTTCTCTGGCTCTAGAGCAGCTCTGCTGACCTGGTTCTCTGGCTCTAGAGCAGCTCTGCTTACCTGGGTCTCTCCCTCTAAAGCAGCTCTACTGACCTGGTTTCTCTGGCTCTACAGCAGCTCTGCTGGCCTGGTTCTGTGGCTCTAGAGCAGCTCTGCTGACCTGGTTCTTATGCTCTAGAGCACCTACGCTGACCTGTTTTTCTGGCTCTAAAGTAGTTCTGCTGTCCTGGTTCTTTGGCTCTAGAGCAGCTCTACTGACCTGGTCCCTTGGCTCTAAAGCAGCTCTGCTGACCTGGTTCTCTCCCTCTAAAGCAGCTCTGCTGACCTGGTTCTTTCCATCTAAAGCAGCTCTATTGACATGGTTTCTGTGGCTCTACAGCAGCTCTGCTGACCTGGTTCTCTGGCTCTAGAGTAGCTTTGCTGACCTGGTTCTTAGGCTCTAGAGCAGCTCTGCTGGCCTGGTTCTCTGGCTCTAAAGCAGCTCTGCTGACCTGGTTCAATGGCTCTAAGGCTGCTTTGCTGACCTGGTTCTCTGGCTCTAGAGCAGCTCTGCTGACCTGGTTCTTTGCCTCTAGGGCAGCTCTGCTGACCTGGTTCTATGGCTCTAAAGCAGCTCTGCTGACCAGGTTCTCTGGCTCTACAGCAGCTCTGTTGACCTGGTTCCCTGGCTCTAGAGCAGCTCTGCTTACCTGGTTCTTTGCCTCTAGGGCAGCTCTGCTGACCTGGTTCTATGGCTCTAAAGCAGCTCTGCTGACCAGGTTCTCTGGCTCTACAGCAGCTCTGTTGACCTGGTTCCCTGGCTCTAGAGCAGCTCTGCTGACCTGGTTCTTATGCTCTAGAGCAGCTCTGCTGACCTGGTTCTCTGGCTCTAAAGCAGCTCTGCTGACCCGGTTCTACTGTTCTAAAGCAGCTCTACTGACTTGGATCTCTGGCTCCAGAGCAGCTCTGCTGACCTGGTTCTCCGGATCTAACGCAGTTCTGCTGCCATTGTTCTCTGGCTCTAAAGCAACTCTGCTGGCCTGGTTCTCTGGCCCTAAATCAGCTCTGCTGACCTGGTTCTATCCCTCTAAAGCAGCTCTGCTGACTTGGTTCCTCTGGCTCTACAGCAACTCTGCTGACCTGGTTCTCTGGCTCTAGAGCAGCTCTGCTGACCTGGTTCTCTGGATCTAAAGCAGCTCTGCTGCCCTTGTTCTCTGGCTCTAAAGCAGCTCTGCTGACCTGGTTCTCTGGCTCTAGAGCAGCTCTGCTTACCTGGGTCTCTCCATCTAAAGCAGCTCCACTGGCCTGGTTTCTCTGGCTCTATAGCAGCTCTGCTGACCTGGTTCTTATGCTCTAGAGCAGCTCTGCTGACCTGGTTCTCTGGCTCTAAAGTAGTTCTGCTGACCTCGTTCTTTGGCTCTAGACCAGCTCTGCCGACCTGGTCCCTTGGCTCTAAAGCAGCTCTGCTGACCTGGTTCTCTCCCTCTAAAGCAGCTCTGTTGACCTGCATCTCTCCCTCTAAAGCAGCTCTAGTGACCTAGTTTCTCTGGCTCTACAGCAGCTCTGCTGAACTGGTTCTCTGGCTCTAAAGTAGTTCTGCTGACCTGGTTCTTTTGGCTCTAGAGCAGCTCTGCTGACCTGGTCCCTTGTCTCTAAAGCAGCTCTGCTAACCTGGTTTCTCTGGCTCTACAGCAGGTCTGCTGACCTGGTTCTCTGGCTCTAGAGCAGCTCTGCTGATCTGGTTCTCTGGCTCTACAACAGCTCTCCTGACATGGTTCTCAGGCTCTAAAGCAGCTCTGCTGACTTGGTCCCTTGGCTCTAAAGCAGCTCTGCTGACCTGGTTCTCTACCTCTAAAGCAGCTCTGCTGACCTGGTTCTCTCCCTCTAAAGCAGCTCTGCTGACCTGGTTCTTTGCCTCTAGAGCAGCTCTGCTGACCTGGTTCTATGGATCTAAAGCAGCTCTGCTGACCAGGTTCTCTGGCTCTAGAGTAGCTCTGCATACCTGGTTTTCTCCCTCTAAAGCAGCTCTGTTTACCAGGTTCTCTCCTTCTAAAGCAGCTCTACTGACTTGGTTTCTCTGGCTCTACAGCAGCTCTGCTGACCAGGTTCTCTGGCTCTAAAGTAGTTCTGCTGACCAGGTTCTTTGGCTCTAGAGCAGCTCTGCTGACCTGGCCCCTTGGCTCTAAAGCAGCTCTGCTGACCTGGCTCCTCTGGCTCTAAAGCAGGTCTGCTGACCTGGTTGTCTGGCTCTGGAGCAGCTCTGCTGATCTGGTTCCTTGGCTCTACAATAGCTCTGCTGACCTGTTTCTCTGGCTCTAAAGCAGCTCTGCTGACCCGGTTCTATGGCTCTAAAGCAGTTCTGCTGACATGGTTCTATGGCTCCAGAGCAGCTCTGCTGACCTGGTTCTCTCCCTCTAGTGCAGCTCTGCTGACCTGGTTCTCTCCCACTAAAGCAACTCTACTGACCTGGTTTCTCTGGCTCTACAGCAGCTCTGCTGACCTGGTTCTCTAGATCTAAAGCAGCTCTGCTGAACTGCTTCTATGGTTCTAAAGCAGCTCTGCTGACTTTGCGTCTCTGGCTCTAGAGCAACTCTGCTGACCTGGTTCTCTGGATCTAAAGCAGCTCTACTGTCCTTGTTCTCTGACTCTTAAGCAGCTCTGCTGGCCTGGTTCGCTGGCTGTAAAGCAGCTCTGCTGACGTGGTTCTCTCCCTCTAAAGCAGCTCTGCTGACCTGATTTCTCTGGCTCTACAGCAGCTCTGCTGACATGGTTCACTGGCTCAAGAGTCGCTGTGCTGACCTAGTTCTCTGGCTCTAAAGCAGCTCTGCTGACCCGGTTCTACTGTTCTAAAGCAGCTCTATTGACTTGGATCTCTGACTCCAGAGCAGCTCTGCTGACCTGGTTCTCCGGATCTAACGCAGTACTGCTGCCATTGTTCTCTGGCTCTAAAGCAACTCTGCTGGCCTGGTTCTCTGGCCCTAAATCAGCTCTGCTGACCTGGTTCTATCCCTCTAAAGCAGCTCTGCTGACTTGGTTTCTCTGGCTCTACAGCAGCTCTGCTGACCTGGTTCTCTGGCTCTAAAGCAGCTCTGCTGACCTGCTTCTATGGTTCTAAAGCAGCTCTGCTGACTTGGTTCTCTGGCTCTAGAGCAACTCTGCTGACCTGGTTCTCTGAATCTAAAGCAGCTCTGCTGTCCTTGTTCCCTGGCTCTTAAGCAGCTCTGCTAGCCTGGTTCGCTGGGTGTAAAGCAGCTCTGCTGACGTGGTTCTCTCCCTCTAATGCAGCTCTGCTGACCAGATTTCTTTGGCTCTACAGCAGCTCTGCTGACATGGTTCACTGGCTCAAGAGTCGCTCTGCTGACCTAGTTCTAAGGCTCTAGATCAGCTCTGATGACCTGATTCTCTGGCTCTATAATAGCTCTGCTAATCTGGTTCTCTGGCTCTAAAGCAGCTCTGCTGACCTGGTTCTCTCTCTCTAAAGCTACTCTGCTGACCTGGTTCTCTCGCTCTAAAGCAGCTCTATTGACCTGGTTTCTCTGGCTCTACAGCAGCTCTGCTGACCTGGTTCTCTGGCTCTAGAGAGGCTCTGCTGACCTGGTTCTTAGGCTCTAGAGAAACTTTGCTGACCTGATTCTCTGGCTCTAGAGCAGCTCTTCTGACCTGGTTCTTATGCTCTCTAGAGCAGCTCTGCTGACCTGGTTCTCTGGCTCTTAAGCAACCCTGCTGACCTGGTTCTATGGTTCTAAAGCATCTCCGCTGACTTGGTTCTCTGGCTCTAGAGCAGCTCTGCTGACCTGGTTCTCTGGCTCTAGAGCAGCTCTGCTTACCTGGGTCTCTTCCTCTAAAGCAGCTCTACTGACCTGGTTTCTCTGGCTCTACAGCAGCTCTGCTGGCCTGGTTCTGTGGCTCTAGAGCAGCTCTGCTGACCTGGTTCTTATGCTCTAGAGCAGCTACGCTGACCTGTTTTTCTGGCTCTAAAGTAGTTCTGCTGTCCTGGTTCTTTGGCTCTAGAGCAGCTCTACTGACCTGGTCCCTTGGCTCTAAAGCAGCTCTGCTGACCTGGTTCTCTCCCTCTAAAGCAGCTCTGCTGACCTGGTTCTTTCCATCTAAAGCAGCTCTACTGACATGGTTTCTGTGGCTCTACAGCAGCTCTGCTGACCTGGTTCTCTGGCTCTAGAGTAGCTTTGCTGACCTGGTTCTTAGGCTCTAGAGCAGCTCTGCTGACCTGGTTCTCTGGCTCTAAAGCAGCTCTGCTGACCTGGTTCAATGGCTCTAAGGCTGCTCTGCTGACCTGGTTCTCTGGCTCTAGAGCAGCTCTGCTGACCTTGTTCTCTCCCCCTGAACCAGCTCTGCTGGCCTGGTTCTCTCCCTCTAAAGCAGCTCTGCTGACCTGGTTCTTTGCCTCCAGAGCAGCTCTGCTGACCTGGTTCTATGGCTCTAAAGCAGCTCTGCTGACCAGGTTCTCTAGCTCTAGAGTAGCTCTGCATACCTGGTTCTCTTCCTCTAAAGCAGCTCTACTGACCTGGTTTCTCTGGCTCTACAGCAGCTCTGTTGACCTGGTTCTCTGGCTCTAGAGCAGCTCTGCTGACTTGGTTCTAATGCTCTAGAGCAGCTCTGCTGACCTGGTTCTCCGGCTCTAAAGCAGCTCTGCTGACCCCGTTCTACTGTTCTAAAGCAGCTCTACTGACTTGGATCTCTTACTCCAGAGCAGCTCTGCTGACCTGGTTCTCCGGATCTAACACAGTTCTGCTGCCATTGTTCTCTGGCTGTAAAGCAACTCTGCTGGCCTGGTTCTCTGGCCCTAAATCAGCTCTGCTGACCTGGTTCTATCCCTCTAAAGCAGCTCTGCTGACTTGGTTCCTCTGGCTCTACAGCAGCTCTGCTGACCTGGTTCTCTGGCTCTAGAGCAGCTCTGCTGACCTGGTTCTCTGGATCTAAAGCAGCTCTGCTGCCCTTGTTCTCTGGCTCTAAATCAGCTCTGCTGACCTGGTTCTCTGGCTCTAGAGCAGCTCTGCTTATCTGGGTCTCTCCATCTAAAGCAGCTCTACTGGCCTGGTTTCTCTGGCTGTATAGCAGCTCTGCTGACCTGGTTCTTGTGCTCTAGAGCAGCTCTGCCAACCTGGTCCCTTGGCTCTAAAGCAGCTCTGCTGATCTGGTTCTCTCCCTCTAAAGCAGCTCTGTTGACCTGCATCTCTCCCTCTAAAGCAGCTCTACTGACCTAGTTTCTCTGGCTCTACAGCAGCTCTGCTGAACTGGTTCTCTGGCTCTAAAGTAGTTCTGCTGACCTGGTTCTTTTGGCTCTAGAGCAGCTCTGCTGACCTGGTTCCTTGGCTCTAAAGCAGCTCTGCTAACCTGGTTTCTCTGGCTCTACTGCAGGTCTGCTGACCTGGTTCTCTGGCTCTAGAGCAGCTCTGCTGATCTGGTTCTCTGGCTCTACAACAGCTCTGCTGACATGGTTCTCTGGCTCTAAAGCAGCTCTGCTGACCTGGTCCCTTCGCTCTAAAGCAGCTCTGCTGACCTGGTTCTCTACCTCTAAAGCAGCTCTGCTGACCTGGTTCTCTCCCTCTAAAGCAGCTCTGCTGACCTGGTTCTTTGCCTCTAAAGCAGCTCTGCTGACCAGGTTCTCTGGCTCTAGAGTAGCACTGCATACCTGGTTCTCTTCCTCTAAAGCAGCTCTACTGACCTGGTTTCTCTGGCTCTACAGCAGCTCTGTTGACCTGGTTCTCTGGCTCTAGAGCAGCTCTGCTGACCTGGTTCTTATGCTCTAGAGCAGCTCTGCTGACCTGGTTCTCTGGCTCTAAAGCAGCTCTGCTGACCCGGTTCTACTGTTCTAAAACAGCTATACTAACTTGGATCTCTGGCTCCAGAGCAGCTCTGCTGACCTGGTTCTCCGGATCTAACGCAGTTCTGCTGCCATTGTTCTCTGGCTCTAAAGCAACTCTGCTGGCCTGGTTCTCTGGCCCTAAATCAGCTCTGCTGACCTGGTTCTATCCCTCTAAAGCAGCTCTGCTGACTTGGTTCCTCTGGCTCTACAGCAGCTCTGCTGACCTGGTTCTCTGGCTCTAAAGCAGCTCTGCTGACTTGGTTTCTCTGGCTCTACAGCAACTCTGCTGACCTGGTTCTCTGGCTCTAGAGCAGCTCTGCTGACCTGGTTCTCTGGATCTAAAGCAGCTCTGCTGACCTTGTTCTCTGGCTCTAAAGCAGCTCTGCTGACCTGGTTCTCTGGCTCTAGAGCAGCTCTGCTTACCTGGGTCTCTCCATCTAAAGCAGCTCTACTGGCCTGGTTTCTCTGGCTCTATAGCAGCTCTGCTGACCTGGTTCCTATGCTCTAGAGCAGCTCTGCTGACCTGGTTCTCTGGCTCTAAAGTAGTTCTGCTGACCTGGTTCTTTGGCTCTAGACCAGCTCTGCCGACCTGGTCCCTTGGCTCTAAAGCAGCTCTGCTGACCGTGTTCTCTCCCTCTAAAGCAGCTCTGTTGACCTGCATCTCTCCCTCTAAAGCAGCTCTACTGACCTGGTTTCTCTGGCTCTACAGCAGCTCTGCTGAACTGGTTCTCTGGCTCTAAAGTAGTTCTGCTGACATGGTTCTTTTGGCTCTAGAGCAGATCTGCTGACCTGGTCCCTTGGCTCTAAAGCAGCTCTGCTAACCTGGTTTCTCTGGCTCTACAGCAGGTGTGCTGACCTGGTTCTCTGGCTCTAGAGCAGCTCTGCTGATCTGGTTCTCTGGCTCTACAACAGCTCTGCTGACATGGTTCTCTGGCTCTAAAGCAGCTCTGCTGACCTGGTCCCTTGGCTCTAAAGCAGCTCTGCTGACCTGGTTCTCTACCTCTAAAGCAGCTCTGCTGACCTGGTTCTCTAGCTCTAAAGCAGCTCTACTGACCTGGTTTCTTTCGTTCTACAGCAGCTCTGCTGACCTGGTTCTCTGGCTCTAGGGAGGCTCTGCTGACCTGGTTCTTAAGCTCTAAAGCAGATTTGCTGACCTGGTTCTTATGCTCTAGAGCAGCTCTGCTGACCTGGTTCCCTGGCTGTAAAGCAACCCTGCTGACCTGGTTCTATGGTTCTAAAGCAGCTCTGCTGACATGGTTCTCTGTCTCTAGAGCAGCTCTGCTGACCTGGATTTCTGGTTCTAAAGCAGCTCTGCTGCCCTTTTTCTCTGGCTCTAAAGCAGCTCTGCTGACCTGGTTCTCTGGCTCTAGAGCAGCTCTCCTGACCTGGTTTTCTGGCTCTAGAGCAGCTCATGGTTTTGGTGGAGTGAAATGGCCAGCTACCTATAACACCCCTGAAATCTATGGTTATTTCAGTGAATATATATATATGGAGAAAGGAATAATGCCGGATGTGCAGTAAGAGGCATTGTGGACCTTGAAGTCGTAATAAAGTGATTAAGACTGTAAAAGGGAGTTAAGGTAAACCAACGATATGGAAAGTGAACATTTGTATTTAACAAGATAAAAGATTGATTTTGGGCACTTTTTTACCTTAACTCGAACAAAACTGCAATTAACGCACTAACTGACTGCCTCTTTAAAATGTATGGACTGTTGTCCTTCTTCAATGTCCCAGCTACGTTTTAAATGTCTAACGAGCCCGCCCTTGATACTATGCATATGAGGAAGAGGTAACTGACCTCGAAACGCGTCATGCCATCCTGCTTGTTGTAACCATCTTGCCTGGAAATAAAAGACCCGAAATCATGCTGTTGTGGTCGGCTTTTACGCTGCTAAGGGCTGCGCGTAATTCTTGGTGGATATATATATATATATATATATATATATATATATATATATATATATATATATATATATTCACTGAAAAAAACAGAAGTTTCACACCAGTTATAGTTAGGAATTAGCATTTAAAAAACCAATTAAATTCACTGAAAAAAACAGAGGTTTCACACCAGTTATAGTTAGCTGGAAATTTTACTGACATAAAACCATTGAAATTCCCACGTTATAGTTAGTCGGACTCACTATAACTTGCGCGTGCAATGCACTGCTGATGACATCACATATTACATCACTCATGACATGGTCAGTGACATCACTCATGACATCACTGATGACACCTTCCAGTGAATGTGTGTCTTTCTGAAAAATAAATATGTTTTATATATGTATATGTAAAGGTCGATGGAAGAATAAATGTTGAAATTATTGTCTTAATTAATGTTTTTTTTTAAAAATTGATTGGTTAACTGGCTTATTAAGTGTATCTTAGTGAATTTTTAAATATATGTATCAGTGTTTCACTTTGTGTATAAGTGGCTGTATGGGTTGGTGAGTAGCTACATGTGTGTGTATATGGGTTATTATATGTTTTTTTAGTATCAGTATGAGTGTCTGTATAGTTTGGTGGGGGTGTTACTTAGCACATAGATGTATCAATGACTGACTCACTGTTTGTATGTTTTTTGAAAACAGCATATGTGCAGGACTGTATGAGTGGATGAGTGTGTATGTGTGTGTGTTAGTGATTGAATGCCTGTCTCTCTAGTGTGTTTATCAGTGACAAGATATATTTTAATCTAGTATATGTGAGTATTGATGTATATAAGTCAGTATATGTGAGAGTGAGATTGTAAGAGTTCCTGTTTAAATAAGTATGTGCTTCTATAAATGATTGTTTAAGAGAGTACATATGTGTAAGTTTCCTTAGAAGTAAGGTGGTAGTGTGTGTAAATCTGTATATGCAAATAAATGGATGTTTATTAGTTTATTTGCATGTGTGAGTATATGTGTGAGTAACTTTTTGATGACTGTCGGTGTGTAACAGGATGAATAGGGGTCTCACTACATATGATGAGTGAGTATATGTATGAGTGACTATATAAAACTGTTGGTGAATGTGTGAATGTGTATATATATAGTGAAATTACTGAATTGGTTGTTGTAACTGGTATGGGTATATCCACTTTTTTGAAAATGTTAGTTTCTATTTTTGAATATGTGTTTCAAAGGTTACTTTACAGTGAAAGCAGGTCTGTCACTGTGTCACAAGGATGGTGTCATCAGTGATGTCATGAGTGATGTCACTGACCATGTCATGAGTGATGTAATATGTGATGTCATCAGCAGTGCATTGCACGCGCAAGTTATAGTGAGTCCGACTAACTATAACGTGGGAATTTCAATGGTTTTATGTCAGTAAAATTTCCAGCTAACTATAACTGGTGTGAAACCTCTGGTTTTTTCAGTGAATTTAATAGGTTTTTTTAAATGCTAATTCCTAACTATAACTGGTGTGAAACCTCTGGTTTTTTCAGCGAATTTCAAAGGTTTTTTAAATGCTAATTCCTAACTATAACTGGTGTGAAACCTCTGTTTTTTTCAGTGAATTTCATAGGTTTTTTTAATGCTAATTCCTAACTATAACTGGTGTGAAACCTCTGGTTTTTTCAGTGAATTTCATAGGTTTTTTTAATGCTAATTTCTAACTATAACTGGTGTGAAACCTTTGGTTTTTTCTGTGAATTTCATAGGTTTTTTAACTGCTAATTTTTAACTTTTTATAGGGCTTTATACCTATGTACTTTTTAGTGAATTTCTAAGCTTATTTTTTCGCAAATGTCTATAGCTGAGAAAGGTATGTTTTTCTAAAAATTAACCCTATATTGTATATTAAGATAATATTTTTGTTTTAAAATAGTATTTTACTTTTTTTTTATATTTGACTCTGGAGCGCTCCTGGCGCGCGTACCGGTGAACGCCCCGGTGCGCGTACCGGTGCGCGTCCCGTCAGCACACCAACAAAAAAAAAAGAAAAAAAAAATAATGAAGGAGTGAGCATGAGGAATAGGGACAGAGAGAGTGGTGTTAAGACAAAGAGAGCTAGAGGGAGGAACACAGAAGGACTGTGTAATAGATAGTAAGACAGAGAAAAGGTGTAAGAGGAAGTAACTGAGAAAAAGAAAATGAATAAGGGAGCAAAAGAAGAGAAGAAAGAGGAAGAAGACTAAAGCAGAGGTTCTGGGAAAATGTGAATGGGTGATGAAAGTAAAAGGAAGGAGACTTAAGTATGGGGAATGACAGATAGTGACGGAACCAGAGAAAAAAAACAGTAGTGACGGAGGGAAAGAAAATAGCAGTGAGTGTAAGTAAAGAGGAGTGAAAGAGGGTGGATATAAGTGAATAAGGGTAAGACATGGGGAGAGACAGAGAGAAAGAAGAGAGAGAGTAAAGGAAGGAGTGTCACAAAGGGACTAAGTGAACCAGTAAAAAAGGTAAGTGAAGGAGTATGGATAAGCAGAGGTAATGAAAGAAGTTGAATGTGGTAGGAAGTAAACATGGAGGATAAGAATAAGTGAGGGAAGCAAAGTAAGGAAACAGGGGTGAGGTAGAGTGAGAGAAAAGTAGTGAGGTTAAAGCAAAGGGTGATAACAAACTACATTTTGTAAACACACTTACCATATAATTAATGAAAACTTGTATCTGTGAAAGACAAAAGAAAAAACACGTTATAATTAGTTAAAAATATATATTAAAATAGAAGAAACAGTTCAAGAGGTTTAAAAATCTAAAAAAGTTTACTAAGAAATAAAGCAATAGTGAAGGATACAAAAACAGAAATAAAGTAATGTAGAAAGAGAAAAAAGAAGGAAAAAGAAATAGAAAGAGAACAAATTACTGATGGTAAGTAAGATACTAAAAGAATGTGAGATACCAAAACGAAATCAGGAAAGATAAGAAAGTAAAAGGAAAATGAGTGAAAAGGAGAGGAGTTTGAATGAGGAACTATTAATAAAAAAGAGGAATAGAAGATGACTGAGAGTGAGTGAAGGGGAGTCACAGAGTGAAGGGATGAAGGGAATGAGGTTAATATAGAACGATGGATGAAACAGGAGTGAGAGAGTAAGTACACAGAAAAACAAAGGAAAGGACTAATGGAAAGGGGCGACCACTCGGTCCCCCCGAACGTATGGCAGAGTGCCTCGATCCCCCCGGGAAGCCATTTTGGGCGGGAGGCGCGTCTCGGCTGGTATGCCCGAAGCGGCGTAGCCGGGGCGCGCTTTTTCCCGCCCTAGAGTGGGCTGGCCTAGACACTGACGCGGCCGGCCACGCCCTCGGGGCAGGCAGGGGCGGGTTTACGCCCGCCCTGAAGATGGATAAAAAGGGACGCAAGACCAGAAGACATCCTCTTGTTCCTGTGCTCTGAAGCTGCACCTCCTCGCTGCACGTGAGCTCGAGACGGAACGAAGAGCCAATTTTGAGCGTTTTAATCGTTCTTGTTTGTTTTACAGTTACTTTGTTGGAGAATGCCGAAGAAGGTGGGAAAGCGCATGACGACTGACCAGATGCTTCGTGTTCTCATGAAGGAGATGTCCGAGCTAAAGAAGCGGGTGGACAAGAATGAGGAAAGGGGTCCAAAACGTCCTTTGGCGGGAGCAGCCCCGGGAGGGAAAAACAAGAGGCCCAGGAGGGGGGCAGCGGGTGAAGACATCCCGGGTCCCAGTGCCCCGCTCGAGGCTCCAACTCCCGTGCCGGAGGAGGGGAATCCAATTCCCGTTGTGGTCACCCCCGTGTCCGAGGATGATATGCCGCCCGAGTTGGCAGCACAATTGGCAGCGTGGTTGGGTAAAGGTAACGAGGGCGCCACGGCTGTCGAGGCGCAGGCGCTGATGAAGCAATTGCGTGAGAAAAGGGAAGCAGCCAAGGTGCCCGTGCCGGCTGCAGTAGGGGACAAGACACCAGGGACGATTGCGACCACAGAGGCAGCGTCAGGTGCAGGTAAGCGGCCATTGCCGATCGCGAGGGATGAGTCAACCCCCTCGCGAAGAGAAAGGTTGGGGCAACATGTTCCTTTGGCAATTAAGGAAAAGATTTGGGCGGGGGAGTATGTGAACATTTTCTCACTGCTTGTTGATCATTATGAGGTAGAGCATGTAAAGAGTCAGAAGGATCTCATGCATCCGAGTGTTTGGCGCGCAAAAATGGCCGCCTTTAAAGTGAATGAGAATATCGGCAATTGGGGCAATGCTTGGGGAATCTTTACATCAATCTTGGGGGAACGTAGACCTGAGTTGCTTTCCGAGTTCCCAATCTATCAATCACGAATCATGGGGTATTCGACATCGCACCAGGGTAATCATTGGTTCTGTTACGATAATCTGTTCAGAAAAGAAAAGGAGCATAATAAAAGTTTAACCTGGGATTGTTATGATTCCTTGACTTGGGATAAAATGAAGGAGTCAGGGATGTTAAAAATGCCGTTGGTGGGAGGTAATGTTGGCGAATCCTCCCGGCAATATGCGGGGACGCCCTTTCGATCAGGTACGGGTACCGACGAGTACTCGAAACCTGCCGGCAGTACCGGGAAAAAGGGTTTCTGCTTTAATTTCAACAGGGGTAAATGTACTAGACCCCAGGGATCGTGTAAATTCAAACATGAATGTAGCGGTTGTGGGTCGTCCCATCCTGAGTCCTCGTGCAGAGCCAGAACGGGTGATAATGGGGGGAGAGGAGGTGCCAAACAGGTCTAATATAGTCCGAGGGGCGCCTTTACCTACCCCGATTGATACCCTGGCGATGATTCCCTGGCTCAGTGAATACCCGGATCGTACTTCTGCTGGGGTGCTGCGGAACGGTTTTTCGTATGGTTTCCGCATCCCGGTAGGGGACTTTCAGGGTGTGGAAAAGTGTAAAAATCAACTTTCCGTCCTGCAGCATACGACCGTGGTACAGGATAAGATCCGAAAAGAGGTGACTCGAGGTCGGGTCGCCGGCCCGTTTAGTGTACCCCCGGTCCAGAATTTTGTTTGTTCTCCCTTAGGGGTAGTCCCCAAGAAAGACCCCGGTGAGTTCCGACTGATTCACAATTTATCAGCCCCGCGAGGTCTTTCCGTAAATGATGCAATCAATCCAGAAGTGTGTTCGGTGCGGTACGCATCCTTCGATGAGGCCGTAGCCATTTTGAATCGCCTGGGGCCCGGGGCGCTGATGGCGAAGTCAGATATCGAGTCAGCGTTCCGATTGCTCCCGGTACACCCAGACGACCAGCGTCTCCTAGGATTCATGTTTCAGGGTTGTTATTTCATGGATAGGTGTATGCCAATGGGGTGCTCTATATCCTGTGCTTATTTCGAGAAATTCAGTAGTTTTCTACAATGGGTCTTCACAAAGAAAACAGGTTTCCAAGATGTAATGCACTACCTTGATGATTTTCTGTTTCTTGGGGCAGCCGGGGATCTTGAATGTGGCCGGGCCTTGGCCGGATTTTGTGTGTTAATGAAACAGTTTGGTGTACCATTGGCACCGGGTAAAACAGTGGGTCCTACGACTTGCCTCGAGTTTCTGGGGATCGAGTTGGACTCCATTGAAGGGTGTTTCCGTTTGCCAGCTGAGAAAGTGTTGAAGTTCAGGGCTGCGCTGCAAGTGTGTATAAATGCATCTAAAGTTACGCTGCAACAATCACAGCAGTTGGTGGGACAGTTGAATTTTGCCCTGAGGGTAATACCAATGGCCCGCCCCTTTTCCCGTTCAATTGCCCAAGCGATGGTCGGCCTTAAAGAGTGCCATCATCGCACGAGACTATCGGCCGAGATCCGCCAGGACATGCGTATTTGGTTAGCATTTCTGGCGGACTTCAATGGTAGAATCGTTTGGAATGAACCAACCGTGTCTTCTGAAGAGCTGGGGCTGTGGACAGATTCAGCAGGAAGCATAGGTTTTGGCGCCATCTTCGGCACCAAATGGTCGGCACAAAGATGGCCGACATGGTGGCATGAGAATGGTCTGACGAGTAATATTGCTTTCCTGGAACTGTTTCCCATCTTGGTGGCCTTGAGAACATGGCCCGATGGGTTCAAAGATCACTCTGTCATATTTTGGTCTGACAATATGACCGTGGTCGAGTGCATCAATAGTCAGGCAGCACGTTGTAAACTGATTTTAAGACTGCTTAAGGAAATTGTTTTACTATGTATGCAATTGAACGTGCTGTTCAGAGCAAAACATGTTCCAGGGGTGATGAATCAGGCGGCTGACGCACTGTCTCGTTTTCAAATGCAGGCTTTTTTGGGTTTCCTCCCCTCAGCGGACCCAGAGCCGGCACCCTTTCCCGAAGCTCTCTGGTCTCTCGGTGCCCCGAACTTCGTCACCTCGTGGGAGAGAGTCTAGCACCAAGGACGAGGAAGGCATACGAAGGGGCGTTTCGGGCCTATTTAGCCTTTTTGGGGAGTGATAGAGAGCGACTTTGGGGTCACGAGGAAGGGGTAGTGAATTTCCTGATGTCCTTACGTAGGGCTGGGAAATCGGTGGCTACGGCCCAGAGGCATCGTGCTGCCATTTCCTTTGTTGCCAGAGCACACGCTATCCAGGACCCAACAGCGTCTTTCGTTGTACAGAAGGCGCTGCGTGGGTGGCAACGCCTTGAGGGTCGCAGAGTAGATGAAAGGCGCCCGATAGGTTTGGATAGATTGTCCCAGTTGTTGGCCTCACTCCCGGCCACATGTTCATCCCAGTTTGAGGCGGTGCTGTTCCGAGCCGCTTTTACGCTAGCATTCCACGGAGCAATGCGGGTAAGCGAACTAGTTGCAAGGAACAAACTGGATGTGGCAGGGGGTTTGTGCCAGGAACACGTTCAGATCAGGGGAGAAATAATGACTGTCTCCTTTGTAAAGTCCAAGACTGATCAAGATGGGATGGGTGACTGCGTCATCATACGCAGGATTCCTGGGTCCTCCATATGTCCGGTAAAGTGTTTAGAGGATTACCTAGCACGAAGGGTGGCATCATGGGGGGGGACTTTGTTAAGACACGCTGACGCCACCCCACTGACGAAATTTCAGTTTCAGCGGGTGCTTGCGATGTCAATTGCCGCTGCGGGCTTGAACCCGGGCGAATTTGGGACCCATTCCTTTCGGATAGGGGCTGCTACGGAAGCTACAGCCAGGGGTCTTAATGTTGAGCAAGTGAAACGAGTGGGGCGTTGGTCCTCCAATTGTTATAAAAGATACGTGCGGTTGCACATGTTGTGAAGCTGTAATAATGTACTCACGCTTCTTGTTTTTGTTTGGTTTTCAGTTACGCAAGCCTACGAGGCGGGGCGGACTATGCAGTCGACCCTACACCGGGCCAGCGGTCAGACATCACCGGCGGTGAAAAAGGAGGTGTGGGTCGTGGGCCACTCATACCTGAGGCGTGCCGCAGACGTATTCAAAGCAGGTGACATGATTCACGTAGCTGGGGAATACGGGTACAGGATGTCCTTCTACGGAAGGGGCGGTCTCTGTATTGACCAGTTTCAAACATTTTTCGAGGGTTTGTTAGGGCGGACAAGGTCACCGCCGTCTATAGTTATAGTGCATGTTGGGGGCAATGATTTGGTCACCATCGGTAGACGACTACTCCTGGAGGCAATGCTTTCCACTGTAAGTTGGTTGGCGAGGAGAGTTCCGGGGTGCACGATTGCATGGTCCCATTTGATTCCACGAAAGGTGTGGCGGGGGGCTATCTCTATTCCTGCTTTGAACCATTCTGTTAGAAAGCTTAACAATAAAGTGAGTAGGTTGTTCCGTTCCAGGACATTGCATTCTATTTCTCATAGCTGTATTAATGATGACAGTATGTATTTGGGGGATGGTGTGCATTTGTCTTGGGTGGGGAATGAGTTACTCTTAGGAGACTTCTTAGCATGGTTAAAATCGTTGAAACATGACCTTTAGGTAGGAGTTGTGTGGGGGGTCCGGATAGCCGGTCAACTATCCGGCCTGTGGCGGTAAGGTCATGATCGGTGAGCACTAATTGGAAGATCCCTATGAGTGGGCGTCACCCAACACGGATGGGAGCGCTCGGGGGAGGTGGCCTTTGGCCCCTCAACGGGGAGGCGGTCCCTTCTAAGGATGGGTCGCCGAAAGAAGAGGAAAGGCGGTCAAGGCCCCTTCCTGTGTAGGAGGGGTTACAGCCCCCTCCTGGGGAATTTCCCGGGGCCAGTGACATCTGCGACGGCAGATGCGGTAAGTTGTGTGGGGTTGGGGGGAGGTCTACGATACCTTCTAGATACCTCACACGAGTCTTCGAACGACCTTTAACTGGCGTCGAGTTGATAAGTGCCCCCGTCAAGTCAAGGGAAATTGGTAGTAGTTGCACTTGAGTACGCCTCAGTGCTGTCGCCCCTCCCAAGTGGGGGGGGTATGTCTGGTTAGGGATCTTGACACCGGTTACGACCTTGCCGTTGGCCCTTAAACGTTAGGATGTACAATTTCAATATTTCAAGTAAATGTTTTGTAGGATGTTAGTTCGGCTAGGAGAACCTCTGTATTAGAGAATCTGTTAAGGTTAGCCAAACATCGCAATGTGGTATGAAATTGTACATTAATGTTTAAACGTTTTTAATTTTTTGTTTTAATAAATACGGCCGGGAGGGTCACTCCCTCCCACTTCCAAAAACTTCAAGAACTGTTTCCGGTTTCCCTCCTTTGGGGATTGTGTTGAGAGGGGGTGGCGGGTATCTCAGCCATATGGAAAGGGGCGACCACTCGGTCCCCCCGAACGTATGGCAGAGTGCCTCGATCCCCCCGGGAAGCCATTTTGGGCGGGAGGCGCGTCTCGGCTGGTATGCCCGAAGCGGCGTAGCCGGGGCGCGCTTTTTCCCGCCCTAGAGTGGGCTGGCCTAGACACTGACGCGGCCGGCCACGCCCTCGGGGCAGGCAGGGGCGGGTTTACGCCCGCCCTGAAGATGGATAAAAAGGGACGCAAGACCAGAAGACATCCTCTTGTTCCTGTGCTCTGAAGCTGCACCTCCTCGCTGCACGTGAGCTCGAGACGGAACGAAGAGCCAATTTTGACCCACCCACCAGCCCCTGAGGACAGCCAGTTGTTTTAATAAAATTGATCAATTATTCTATTTCGTTTACAGGTTATTGTAGTGTTGTGTTGATGTTGAATGTGTAATAAAGATTGGTCTAATTTTACAAGTTTGTGATTAAAGAACTTCGGATGTAAGGTCCATTGATAAACAGGCTTTTTCGGTCATAGTGGCCAATGTAGTTTCGTTTGGTTAGCATTTGTCGTATTTATTTTGGTCGGGCGGTAAGGTCATGATCGGTGAGCACTAATTGGAAGATCCCTATGAGTGGGCGTCACCCAACACGGATGGGAGCGCTCGGGGGAGGTGGCCTTTGGCCCCTCAACGGGGAGGCGGTCCCTTCTAAGGATGGGTCGCCGAAAGAAGAGGAAAGGCGGTCAAGGCCCCTTCCTGTGTAGGAGGGGTTACAGCCCCCTCCTGGGGAATTTCCCGGGGCCAGTGACATCTGCGACGGCAGATGCGGTAAGTTGTGTGGGGTTGGGGGGAGGTCTACGATACCTTCTAGATACCTCACACGAGTCTTCGAACGACCTTTAACTGGCGTCGAGTTGATAAGTGCCCCCGTCAAGTCAAGGGAAATTGGTAGTAGTTGCACTTGAGTACGCCTCAGTGCTGTCGCCCCTCCCAAGTGGGGGGGGTATGTCTGGTTAGGGATCTTGACACCGGTTACGACCTTGCCGTTGGCCCTTAAACGTTAGGATGTACAATTTCAATATTTCAAGTAAATGTTTTGTAGGATGTTAGTTCGGCTAGGAGAACCTCTGTATTAGAGAATCTGTTAAGGTTAGCCAAACATCGCAATGTGGTATGAAATTGTACATTAATGATTAAACGTTTTTAATTTTTTGTTTTAATAAATACGGCCGGGAGGGTCACTCCCTCCCACTTCCAAAAACTTCAAGAACTGTTTCCGGTTTCCCTCCTTTGGGGATTGTGTTGAGAGGGGGTGGCGGGTATCTCAGCCATAGTGAACTACAGTACAATGAGTGCAAAAGAAAAAAAATGGAGAAAAAGAAAGAAAGAGAGGGGAAGAAAACTAAAGCAGTGGTACTGAGAGAATGTGAAAAAGATAAAAAGTGGTGGAAGGAAGAGAGGAAATGCAGACAGTTCAAATTGGATTGAGAAGTTGTGAATGAAGTGCAGTAAAGGAACAGTGATGAAACAAAGTAAGAAAAAGGCAGTGTAAATGAGTAAAGAGAGGTAAATAAGGGTGAAAAAGGAAAATGAGTGTGAGACAATGTGAATACAATATAAATTGCACAATGCAAACTATACAATAACTTCTACAATATGTTACATTATTTTTTTTTGCTGTTCTCAGAATATATTGAATTTCACTTAAATTAGTGAGTTCAAAGTCTTCATCATATAACAGCGGGAAAAAAAAATCACAATCTAAAAGATTGTGTTTAAAAAAAACCATTCAAACATACATCTCTTATATGTACACTAATCTTTGATTCACTTACTTTTCCGTGAGGCCAAATAAAAGATAGTGAAGGTCCTTTTGGTGGAAAAAAAGTCTGCTGTGCTCTATAACTTCCATTTCATCGACTTCCTATGAAAAAAGATCTAAGAACATCATACCTTACACTTTCCTCACGGCCAATTTGTGTCAGATATATCAGTATTTTTTACTTTGAGATCCACTTAAAGTATCTATATGAGATAAATAATTTAAAACATTAGATTAACTAACTAACTAACTAACTTTTATTATCTATTCCTGTCTTCAAAGGCCAATTCCCTTTACTAAAACTTTGGTTTTAAAAACACTAGATAAGAATTTGTAGAGTCATAAGGCAAACGTTGTTTATAAGTCAAATGAGAATCATTGCAGTAACTCCATCCTTTTTCACATTTTAAGTAGCATGTATATTGTCCTGAGGTTGTCAAAGAACCATCATGATAAATAATAGCTTCAGTTGTAAAGGTTCTTACTGAAATTGATAACTGAGAAGCCACAACATTTTTGATAGAAGTTGTCAATTTAGTTCCATCAGGTCTACATCGTTGGAAAACTAAAACGATATACTGCCCATAACTTTGTATAAATAATGTGGATAGCATTGGACACTTACATTGAATGCACACCATATTATGATCTGCTGCTTTAACTAGATTTTTAAATGACACTGATTTACAGTCAGGTAAAGTCAAATATATAAATCTTTCAGTGTCCATTCTAGTAGTACTTGATGAACTACAATTGTGGCAGTCATGCTGCCATTGATAAGAAAGGCTGAACAGATTATCTACATCTACACCTTCATCTTCCAAAACCCCAAACATATACATTAAAAATTCCTGACAATCCTGCTGAATGTTCTGTGAAAATTTATCTTGACCAGAACACATATCTAAAATATTTTGAATTTCTGTTACACTTTCTATTTTTGCTCTATCACTGCTACATTTCTCAAACACAGAATTCAATAAACCACACAATCTTTGATCCCGATTTTCAACAATCTGTTCTTGTAAAATTTTAAGAAAAAAACAACATTAACCACTACATTAGCATAGCAGTTGACACCAGAACTATTTTCAAACTGAAATCCAACAACATTTTCTTCACAATTCTTTTTCTTCCTGTTTTCAATTACAGTTTTGTCTACTTTTTGTCTTTTTGCTACTACCTCACTGCAATTACTCTCATTTCTTCTTTTTCAGCCTACCATACGTTTTTCAAACAGAGGATATTGAGGCAAATGTGGAGCATATTCTCTTCTTAACCTATTGTATTCTTTAACACAATCTAGATCTGCACAAATTTTTCTCTCATCACACTCAATCAAGTACAATCCTGATAAAGTTCTGACTCGGGATAATGCCACATATGCCATACCCTCTTTAAACACAGATCTTCCAATGTTCACTAAAGCATTATCTACACTTAAACCTTGAGATTTATGAATTGTTACTGCATATGCCAAACAAACAGGAAACTGTTTTCGGCTAACATATACGTCTTTTACAAGTAAAAATCTAGCAGAACAACGACTGATTTGTTGTACTTGCTCAATGCCATCAAATTTTATTTTTAAAAATTCAATTCCATCTCTATTTCTATAATTCACAAAATCAACAACATAACCCATTGCTCCATTTACCAGACCTCTTTCAACATTTAAATTCCTTCTCAAAATGATACGACAATTTAAACACACATTCAGAGTCTTTTCAAAACCAGCTGTTTTAGAAATACTTTTCTCTAATGAATCCAATTTAGTTTTCAAATGTTCAGACAAAACAATTGTTGCACCCATATGCTCTATTTTATCTAATGCTTCCAGTTTCACAATCTCTTCATTTTCTAACTCTAACAGTTTGTTGTTGAAGATGGAACATTCTTGCAGAGTTGGCATCAAACATATCCCAGATTTCTTCTCAGTCATTTTTTAAAAAATATTCTCTGGAAGAATGTTTTCATTTGGATACAAATTTGAAATTAATCGACCATGTAAAGCTTCTTTCCCAAGCTCGCTTACTTTTCCAATTCTTACATCTTGTAGAATATTTTTATAATCTTCATCCTTTGCCTGTCGCATATTTTGAAGCAGTTCAGCATATTTAAAATGTAACCATATATTAACGTTTCCAATGCTTCCAAGGGACTTCCTAGTATCTTCATGTGTGAGCATTTTAAACACTGGTTGTCCTTTTACTGGAGTCAACTGCAATAGATCTCCAAAAACAATAATGTGTTTTCCTCCAAATAACACATCATACTCTGTTCTAAGAATTTCTTGCATTCTCAAATGCACAAAAGCAAGCATTAGATTTGAGACCATGCTTACTTCATCAATAATAGGAAGTTTCATTTTCTTCAAGACTCTTGAAACTTCGGAACACGCATCTCCAGATAACTTGTTGTAATGCAATTTATTATCATGCTCAACTGGCAGCATCAGTAAACGATGTAGAGTAATCCCTTTAATGTTATGTGCTGCCAGACCAGTTGGAGCAGTTACAACACAAGACAGCGGTGAATCAGTCCTTTTCTGCAGATAACTTGCAATGGCTTTAATTAGAAAACTTTTTCCTGTCCCCGCTTCTCCACTTACGTACAGTCGGACAGGGTCAAATGATGTACATGAGCACTCTTTTTTCTCATGTCTGAATCCATGTTCAATCTGCTCTGTGACTTCATCATATATCTTTTTCTGCTCAACGTTTAGTTGCTTTACCAAATCTTCTAAGTTAACTCCATCCTCTTGAGCTTGTTCCATAGCTCTTTCCACCTCATCCATGGCAGTGGCAGCTTCATTTTGGATAATAGGTCCTCCTAGTGGAACCTGACTCAATGAAGTAGAACTCTGACAGTCTTGAGAACTGTCTCTAGCTATCTCTTCAGCAATTGTGGTTTCTTGCTCTATTTCTTCGTTCAACATTTGCAGATAATTTAGAAAAATAGGACATTCTATGGTATCCTTAGTTGCATTAAAAGAGTCTTCATAACAGAGAAAATCTCCAAGTAGTTCCTCTTCTGTACGCCATGGCTTAAAGAAATGCAAAAGAGCTAAATAGTAAAATTCTCTTTTGTCTGGAGCTTCACAACTCAATTTTCGATGATTAATCAAATGTCCTTTTTTCTGCTTCACTAGACATCCTTCATAGTCAATGACTGCATATTTTCAATTATTGATATCTTCTGTGATGTTCCTCTTATAACTGTAGTTTTGCAGAACTTCATACATATAATGTGTGGTCTTGGCTGGTATGGGGTATTTTGTTCTTCAAGCCATCTTCTCCTCCCCTCTTCCTCCTCCTCCTCCTCTTCCTCCTCTTGTTGACCACCAATGATATCTTGTGGTGGTCCTCTTGGTGGTTGTGGTGGTGGTGGTGGTGGTGCAGATGCACCAGCTGCTGCTGCTACTGAAGCCATTATAAAGATCAAAAAGGTACAGAGAGGTACAAACAGGTCTTCCTAAGTCAAAGGACAAAGTCAGAATAAGGAACAAAGGTGGGGTCTTTCATCCTTTTGAAAACAAAAATGTATTGAACCAATGAAAAGTCTTATTTTCAGGTCACATGACCAGGGGCTTCATCATTTTGAAACCAAAACTGTTATGAACCAATGAAAAGTGTTATTTTCAGTTCACTTGACCCCACGCGCTTACGCTACGCGCTCCGGGGCGCGTCACGTAAGCGCGTGGGACGCCTACGTTGCGCGATCGTATTCGCTCGAGTGCTTCCGGGTGCGATTACGCCGTGCGTATCACGCAGACGCGGCTACACGATACGTCACGATCATGTTTTCGTTCGCGATATTGGCGCTTACGGGACGCTCCCCGGTGCACGCCCAGGGGCGCTTCATAAAACTACGCTTTCCGGGGCGCTCACCGGGGCGCGCACCGGGAGCACTCCAAGGCAAAAAAAATATTTTTTTTTAAAACAATATACAAAAAAAGAAATTGGCTAAATTGTAGGGACTGGTAGCCCGATGTGCCTTTGCTATGTCTCAAGATATATGCTCAAGTGGTTTTTACGAAAATTAACTTTGAAAAAATATATATTGGGCTACATTGGTCTATATATATGTTAGAGCCCAAATGTAGCCCAATGTAGCCCAATGTAGCCCAAAGATGGCCACCAGAGACAAAAAAAAACTAATGTAGCCCAAATATCAGCCAGATGTAGCCCAAATATAGCCCAATGACAGAATGTCCCAGAGTGTTCTAAAGAACAACTAGAGCGCTAACAGTCTTACTTATAAACTGAGACTTATAGTTAGGAATTAGCATTTAAAAAACCTTTTAAATTCACTATATATATATATATATATTCACTGAAAAAACCATAGGTTTCACACCAGTTATAGTTAGGTGAAATTTTACTCGCATAAAACCATTGAAATTCCCATGTTATAGTTAGTTGGACTCACTATAACTTGCGCGTGCAATGCACTGCTGATGACGTCACATATTACATCACTCATGACATGGTCAGTGACATCACTCATGACATCACTGATGACATCTCAAATGACATCACTGATGACAACATCCTTGTGACAAAGTGGCAGACCTCCTATCAGCATAAAATAACCTTTGACACACACATTCAAAAATAGAAACTAAGATTTTCTTAAAAAAGGAGAAACCAATACCAATTACAACAACTTATTAGGTAATTCCAACATCTACATACACATTCACTCATTCACCAGCAGTTCTATATAGTCACTCATGCATGTACATACTCATCATATGTACTCATACACCTATACATCCTGTTACACACTAATACTCATCCATATAGTTACTCACACACAAATTCACACATGCAAATAAACTATCAAAAAAACATTTACTTGATTATACTGCTATATACACACCACTACACATACTTCTACAGAAACGGAAACATATTTACTCTCTTAAACAATCAATTATAAAAACACATACTCACTAACCCACCCATACACACAATCATCCACCCATACAGTCTTGCACACATGCTGTCTTCAAAATACATACAAATAGTGAGTCACTCATTCATGCATCTGTGCTCTAAGTAATATCCCCCACCGAACCATACAGACACTGATACTGATACTCAAAAAAACAACTAATAACCCATATACACACTCATGTAGCTACTCACCAACCCATGCAGCCACTTATACACAAAGTGAGACACAGATACAGATATTTAAATATTTGAACATTACTCGCTAATATATATATTCACTAAGATACATTTAATAAGTCAGTTAACCAATCAATTTTACACAAAAAAAATCTATTAAGACATTTATCTACCCATTTATTCTTCCATCAACCTTTAGATATACATATATAAAAAATATTAATTTTTTCAGAAAGATACACATTCACTGGATGATGTCATCAGTGATGTCATTTGAGATGTCATCAGTGATGTCATGAGTGATGTCACTGACCATGTCATGAGTGATGTAATATGCGACATCATCAGCAGTGCATTGCACGCGCAAGTTATAGTGAGTCCAACTAACTATAACGTGGGAATTTCAATGGTTTTATGCGAGTAAAATTTCCACCTAACTATAACTGGTGTGAAACCTATGGTTTTTTCAGTGAATTTAATAGGTTTTTTAAATGCTAATTCCTAACTGTAACTGGTGTGAAACTTATGTTTTTTTCAGTGAATATATATATATATATATATATATATATATATATACATATATATATATATATATATATATATATATATATATATATATATATATATATATATATGCACTGAAAAAACCATAGGTTTCGCACCAGTTATAGTTAGCTGGAAATTTTACTAACATAAAACCATTGAAATTCCCACGTTATAGTTAGTTGGACTCACTATAACTTGTGCGCCTACAATGCACTGCTGATGATGTCACATATTACATCACTCATGACATGGTCAGTGACATCACTCATGACATCACTGATGACACCATCCAGTGAATGTGTCTTTCTGAAAAATAAATTTGTTTTATATATGTATTTGTAGAGGTCGATGGAAGAATAAATGGTTAAATAAGTGTGTAAAAGGATGTTTTAAAAAAAAAAAACATGATTTGTTAACTGCCTTATTAAGTGTATCTTAGTGAATACATATATTAGCGAGTAACTTTTAAATATTGAAATATAAGTATCAGTGTTTCACTTTGTGTATAAGTGGCTGCATGGGTTGGTGACTGACTCACTGTTTGTATGTGTTTTGAAGACAGCATATGTGCAGGACTTTATGGGTGGATGAGTGTGTATATGTGTGTGTTAGTGAGTGAATGACTGTCTCACTAGTGTCTTTATCAGTAAATACATATGTTTTAATCTATTATATGTGAGTATTGATGTGTATAAGTGAGTATATGTGAGAGCGAGAGATTGTAAGAGTTCCTGTTTAAATAAGTATGTGTTTCTATAAGTGATTGTTTAAGAGAGTAAGTATGTGTACATTTCCATAGAAGTAAAGTGGTAGTGTGTGTATAGTTATATATGCAAATAAATGGATGTTCAATAGTTTATTTGCATGTGTGAGTATCTGTGTGAGTAACTTTTGGATGACTGTCGGTGTGTAACAGGATGTATAGGTGTATCACTACATATGATGAGTGAGTATATGTATGAGTGACTATATAGAACTGTTGGTGAATGAGTGGATGTGCATATAGATGGTGGAATTACTGAATTGTTTGTTGTAACTGGTATGGGTATCTCCATTTTTTTGAAAATGTTAATTTCTATTTTTGAATATGTGTTTTAAGGGTTACATTACACTGAAAGGGGGTCTGTCACTCTGTCACAAGGATGGTGTCATCAGTGATGTCATGAGTGATGTCACTGACCTTGTCATGAGTGATGTAATATGTGACATCATCAGCAGTGCATTGCAGGCGGGCAAGTTATAGTGAGTCCAACTAACTATAACGTGGGAATTTCAATGGTTTTATGTCAGTAAAATTTCCAGCTAACTATAACTGGTGTGAAACCTATGTTTTTTTCAGTGAATTTAATAGGTTTTTTAAATGCTAATTCCTAACTATAACTGGTGTGAAACCTATGGTTTTTTCAGTGAATTTCATAGGTTTTTTTAATACTATTTCCTAACTATAACTGGTGTGAAACTTATGGTTTTTTCAGTGAATTTCATAGGTTTTTTAATAGCAAATTCCTAACTATATAAGACCTGAAAGCCCACCAGGAATCTCCAGTATGCGCCAGGGGATTGCATTGCAGAGAGGTGTAATGAAGCCACGACCCTTTTTACACCTCTCTGCAATGCAGCCCCCGTGCATGTTTGAAGAGGGGGAACTAATTCCCCGTGCATACTGGGGGCCCCTGGGGGCCAACTAACCCACCTGGAACCTCCAGTATGCGCCAGGGGGCTGCATTGCAGAGGTGTAATGAGGCTACGCCCCTTTTTACACCTCTCTGCAACGCAGCCCCCTGCCGCATTTGCAGAGGGGGAACTAATTCCCCTTGCATACTATGGGTCCCTGGGGGCCAACTAGCCCACCAGGAGCCTCCAGTATGCGCCAGGGGGCTGCATTGCAGAGAGGTGTAATGAGGCCACACCCTTTTTGCACCTCTCTGCAATGCAGGCCACTGGCGCGTTTGCAGAGGGGGGACTAATTCCTCTTGCATACTGGGGGTTCCTGGGTCATATCTGCCCAAACACCGATATTCCGAACGATTGAAAATTACTTTTCTTGAGAAACATTTGGATTTGGATTATCATGTCCTATACTTTGGAATTTTTGAAAGACTAACTTTGAGGATGCTATAAATTACTCAAGTCTGCCCGAATTGTGTGGGTAAAATTGATACCTAGTCGTTTTGAATAGGAATGTACTTAGGTCTCGTCTAACATTTGGAAGAAATATCCCGTTATATGACAACAGGATACCGACATAACTTGAAGGAAATAAGAACGCCCTGAAGAAGTTCTGTTGCACAGAACGAAAAGTTTTGGCTGGCTGTGGTACATAAACTTAAGGAAAATAAAAGCATTTGAATATTCACCAAGATTCAGCGCTTCAATAAGGACTCTAAGTGATATGATTTGATTGGACTCATTGTGCAAGTAGGGCTGTGTCAAACTTTGGAAAATTCTCCACTACTCTCTACTACTTACTCTCTCCTACTCCACTACTCTCAAATATTCACTCTCTACTACTCATTCTCTACTACTCTACTACTCTCTACTACTCTCTCTCTACTACTCACTCCCTACTACTCGCTACTCACTACTCCCTACTACTCACTATCTACTACTCTCGACTACTCACTCTCTACTACTCTCTCTCTACTACTCACTCTTTACTACTCACTACTACTCTCTACTACTCACTCTCTACTTCTCACTCTCTACTACTCTCTACTACTCACTCTCTACTACTCTCTCTCTACTACTCACTCGCTACTACTCACTCTACTACTCACTCTCTACTACTCTCTACAACTCACTCTCTACTACTCTCTCTCTACTAGTCTCTACTACTCACTCTACTACTCACTCTCTACTACTCTCTACTATTCTCTCTGCTACTCACTCTCTACTACTCTCTACTACTCACTCTCTACTACTTACTCTCTACTACTCTCTACTACTCACTCTTTACTACTCTCTACTACTCACTCTCTACTGCTCTCTACTACTCACTCTCTACTACTCACTCTCTACTACTCTCTACTACTCACTCTACTATTCACTCTACTGCTCACTCTCTGCTACTCTCTTTACTGCTCTCTAATACTCTCTACTACTCACTCTCTACTCTCTATTACTCACTCTCTACTCTCTACCTCTCTACCTCTCTCTACTTCTCTCTCTACTAGTCTCTACCTCTCTACCGCTACCTCTCTACCTCTACCTCTCTACCTCTACACCTCTACCTCTCTACCTCTCTCTACACGCACACATATACACATATATGCATATATATGCATATGCATTTATATATATGTATGTGTATGTATATAAATATTAAAAAAACAACAAAAGACATTTTTTTTAAACCAGCTACTTTTAAAAAAAGCTGTCATTCTTTTTCCCCATGGTACGCGCACCAGTATGCTCCCCGGTGCGCGTACCGGGCGCTCCCCCCGCGAAAATATATTTTTTTTCCCCGCGGGGCCCTTTTATGGCCCCCACATCAAACCTAGGGGGTCAAGGGGGGGTCTACTCTGCCCCATTATGGTCAATTCCCCCTTTGTTTTAGCCACCTCTTGTGTCTCGATCCTACCGAGACACAAGATGGCGGCCGCTCCGGACTGTTTGGAATGTTTACAGACACCCGAGAGCCAATCAGCTTTCCGCACGCAGGTGGAAGATCTTCATGAAAAAATCGCAGAAATAGAAACAAAAATAACTGCCACCAATGAAGAAACGAGCACACTCAAAAAACTAAGAAGTGAAATGGAGAAAAACCTAGATAAACATGAAGATGAGGTACAGAATCGCAAACAACGGAAGTTTTGCAAAGATCAGGATGATTACAAGTATGGCACTATCCTGACTTTTGCCAAAAAATATGACATCTGCAAACAGCAATGGGGTGCAGACATCGCAACATCTGGAGAGCAAACAAGCGGTTCTGAATCGGACTTCAGCGAAGGCGAGCAAAGACGCCCTGGACTACGGAGATTCTCTTTTTTAGACAAAATGAAGTTGCTCTATCAGGAGCAACAAACACCATGAAGCAATACCAGAGGTCGAGGACAGAACAGAAGCAGAGTAAGGGGCAGGGGGTACACAGCCCAAGGAAATCAAAGCGCAAAACAAGACGCAGCAAGTGAACAAGGGGGCAGATACAATCTAAGAACCCGAACTGTGACCAGGAAATAATGGAGGCACAAAGAACAACTCCTAATCTAGTCATCAACCTGTCCAGATACAATCTAACACCAACCGAAATGAGATTACTTAACAAAGGACTCTCCTTCTGTCCTGAAACACATCATGATTCAACGGAGACGAAAATCGATCTCTACAAATATACGTGAAAACTGAAGTTGAAGAAATTTTTTGCCAAAAACTCCATGAATAAAACCAAGACCCAAGATGAAACAGAACCATCCGATCGGATTGACACATATCAGACATCTGAAATTCCACAAATTCGAGTTGCCTACGAACTGGCCAATGAAATCAGAGAAACGCAGGTACCGGACACTCAGGTACTGGAGGAAATGGGTATAACATCAGATGAAAGCCAACCCACAAATTTCAAACCAAAATCGAAATTTTGCCCGATCCTTTACCCTGGAAACAAAATAGATACTTTTTTATGAATTGGTAATGAGTGAAATTGAAGAAATGCCAAAAAATTACAACAAGGAGAAAAAAGAGAATTTAACAAAAGGCGAATGTGTGGCAATACAAAGTCTCAAAAATAACATCAAAATCGAGATTAAACCCGCAGATAAAGGCGGCAACATTGTTGTAATGGAAAAGGAACACTATGTGGAGGAAGCTATGCATCAACTGAATAACACCAGCAATTACACAGTACTCGCGAGGAATCCCACAGATAAAATGAAATATGAACTAGAAATGAAATTAAATACCTGGCATTCCCAAGGACCGATAACGGAAGTAGAAAGGACATTTTTAATGGTCGAGAACCCAATCACTCCGACCATTTACTTCCTACCAAAAGTTCATAAGACTCTCAACAAACCGCCAGGACGCCCGATAATTTCAAGCTGTGGCAGCCTCTATGAAAATGTGTCAAGTTATGTGGATGACTTCATAGCTCCAATTGTACCCACATTGAGCTCCTATATAAAGGATACGGGCGATATCCTACGGATTTTAATGGATACTGAATGTCGATCAAATTACTTGTTGGTGACTATCAATGTGATATCGCTATATACATCAATTAACCATGATATCGGACTGAAAGCAATCAGCTACTTCCTTGATCAACAACCTATCACTCAAAGAGAACACTCCAAAATGATCATGGAGATGATTTCCATGTGCCTGCACAACAACGTATTCCTCTTCAACAAAACCATCTATGAACAATGCTGTGGAACGGCTATGGGAGTTTCCTTCTCTCCAAGCTACGCTAATCTCATGATGGGGTGGTGGGAGAGAAGCGTGGCTTGGAGAGAAGAAAACGACCACCATATGGCCAAAGTGGCCCTCTGGCTACGATTCATTGACGATCTTTTTCTCCTGTGGAAAGGTACTGAAGCAGAATTCCATACATTTTTCGATGTCCTCAATGATTACCAAGTGGGTTTGAAATTTACATGTACCATCAGCGCGAAGGAGATAGAATTCCTGGACACAAAGGTGTATATAGCTAATGAGAAAATACAAACCACTGTCTACAGGAAAAAAACGGCCACAAATAGTCTCCTGCATGGTCTGAGTTTCCATCCACAAAAACTAAAAAAGAGCATACCGTATGGAGAGCTATTACGGATGAGAAAAAAATAGCTCAGAGGACATTGAAATGGAGAAAAAATTCAAAGAAACCAAAGAACGCTTCAAACAGAGAGGATATAAAACAACAGATCTGAATTCATGTGAAATAAAAGCCAGAACAAAAACAAGAGCAGAAACCCTTTTAAATAAAACACAATCTAAGGATCGATCCACAGAAGGACCATCACAAAAAATAGACAAAAAAGAGGACCAGCCACGAATGATAATGACCTTCAGCAAAGAGAGCTATAAAATCTAAAAAGCCTTGATGAAATATTATGATTCAGAAAAGGGGGTGGTGATGAACAGAGTGTCTGAATTAAGCAGACCACTCTTACCCAGTCCAAAGATCAGGGCTTGATCCATCACCGTTATTTATCTCACTGCACCATCCCAGTTCAGAACCTGACTATATGCAAATCAGTCTGTCCCTGGCCCAGTGCATCATGGGAACAGGGCAGACTAAACTACCAATCCAATTCTTCACCAGAAAGGAGACAAGCTACCGGGGACCGGTTTCTGGCATTTCAGCCGTCGTCGGCCCGGCTTGCTTGAATCCTGATGGTGCAGTGAGAAAGGGACTCATGTCTGAGTATACCCTGCCACACCTATAGTGGCCAAAAACGATTCAGAAAAGGGGGTGGTGATGAACAGCGTGGAAGGGTATACTCAGATGTGAGTCCCTTGCTCATTGCACCATCAGGATTCAAGCAAGCCGGGCCTACGAGGGCTGAAATGCCACAAACCGGTCCCTGGTAGCTTGTTTCCTTCCCAGTATAAGAATTGGCTTGGTAGTTTGGTTTGCCCTGTTCCCATCATGCAATGGGACAGGAACAGACTAATTTGCATGTAGCCAGGTTCAGAGCTGGGATGGTGCAGTGAGCTAAAAAAAATTGATGGATCAAGCCCTGATCTTTGGACTGGGTAAGAGTGGTCTGCTTAATTCAGACACTCTGTTCATCACCACCCCCTTTTCTTGATGAAATATTGGCATGTATTGCGCAAAGACCCACACAATGGAACGTCCGTAGGTGATCATCCACTGATTTCATACAGAAGAGCACCCAATCTCGCTGATCAACTAACTCAGAGTCATTTCGAAATGAGGAAACCGGAATCCTGGCTGGATATCAGAAAACGAGGATTTAGCAAATGCTCAACGTGCAAGGCGTGCAAGATAGGACAAAATATCAAAAATTTAAAAGATCCAGAAGGGAAGAACTTCATAATCAGAACTAGTATCACTTGTGACTCATCATTCATCGTCTATATGTTGCAATGTTTTTGTGGCAAAGCCTATATTGGAAGTACGACTTGTTCCCTTAAAACCAGAATATTACAACATATTTGTGCAATTCAGAATGGTGATCATTCATATGCCATTGCAAAACATATGGCCAGCCATGAAACTAAAACTTGGTTAGATATGAAATATTTTGGACTGGCTAGCATTCGACAGCACGAGAGAGGGGGAAATCGTACACAAAAACTGAGACGATTAGAATCAAAACTAATCATAAGGTTCAGAACAAAGCAGCCGGCTGGCCTCAACGGCGATGAAGAATTATATGTTCATCTATGAAATGTACAACTTTAAAATTTTGAAAATGCATTAATACCTGCTATATAAGACAACTGTCACTTTAAAGACTAAGAATTGTATTAGTATTTAACTGTGTCCAGGGACACACCCTAACTGTTGATAATGAGAACTTACAGGCAATGACTATATGTATGCACACCACAGGGGTTATGGCACACAGCGGGGACATAGGGCACTCAGCCCTTAATTGTGAAACGACATAATGTCCAAAGTTACGCATTATAATCAAACATCAGGTACTGTGATTTTTGATTAAACACGCACGTGTTGCACACGAGCGTTAAGAAAGCGCCAGTTTCCTTTAAATTTAGGAACGCTTTCTATGCGGTAACAAGACTAAGTCCTTGCTGATATGCAAAACCCTTATTGTGTAAATGCACGGCAAACTGCACATTAGGCTGCTAAAATGCTTAAAAACCACAAGTTCCATCATGCCCCAGGCAATGACAGGGGTGTGTACTGGTATAAATGCAGAAAGGAAAAAGGGACTAATCACTAATACTACCGTGAACAGGAACTACGGTTTGAAACACGTAGGAGTTGTTGTATCACGTTTGTAATAAAATAACTGCGTGAAAACTGAGAAGTGTGCCGCGACTTGATTTCTTGTATGGGATTAAACTGAGACACTGCCCTGGTCTCAACGCCAGCATCCACTGGATTGTGCTCCCGCGGCGACAGGACAATTTGTTTGTTTATATATATATATATATATTACCTACTGGCGGTCGCCAGTAGGTAGTTATAGTTAGGATTTTTTTCAATGTTAAATCTCAAAATTCTATTTGGAATAACTTTAGCACCGGTTGACGAATCTGCCTGAAAATTTCCTCAAAATGGCCTCATCGAGCTCCGGTCCTTCCCTGAAAGTTTGGGGGGGATGCATCAAGCGGGGGCCGAGATAAAAGGGGGGTCCCAAAACGCATTTTCCCCATGTTAATTTCCATAGGGCGGTCGACCTCACTTTTAGCCGGAACGGCTGAATGGATTTACACCAAATTTGGAAAATTGTAGGGACTGGTAGCCCGATGTGCCTTTGCTATGTCTCAAGATATGTGCTCCAGTGGATTTTGAGTAATTTAGGTTTAAAAAAATATATATATCTATGGCAGCGCCCCGGTACGCGCTCCGGGCGCGCCACGCGACTTGCGCACGGAAAGCTGATTGGCTCTCAGGTGTCTGTAAACATTCCAAACAGTCCGGAGCGGCCGCCATCTTGTGTCTCGGTAGGATCGAGACACAAGAGGTGGCAAAAACAAAGGGGGAAATGACCATAAGGGGGCAGGGGTAGACCCCTCCTGACCCCCTAGGTTTGATGTGGGGGCTATAAAAGGGCCCCGCGGGGCATTTAAAATATTTTTTTTTTTTTTCGTTTTGCGCGAGGGAAGCGCCCGGTGCGCGCACCAGGTAGCGCACCGGGGAGCGTAAAATGAGGGAAAAAGATGACAGAGTTTTTAAAAAAATGAAGTTTTTATTTAGAAATTGGAGGTAGTTCTAAAAAGAACTTTTTGTTGTTTTATATTTTTTTTGTGTTTTTTGAACTTTTTGAACTTTTTTTGGCTTTTCAAAACAGTTTTATATTTTTTTGTATTTTTTAAGGGGGAGAAACAAAAAAAGGGAATTGAAACTGGCTCAACTGGAGAAAAAAAACAAAAAACCCAAAAAATTACTTCTTTTTGGGGCACTTGTGATTATCACCTGCAAGGACGATGAGCTTAACCCTTTTTTCGCCATAGGCGATAAGCTTGCCACATGCAGAACAAGTGATTTTAAAATCAGCAAATCTCGGCTGAATGCAAGGCATCACCTCGGATGTTTCTGGTTCTGATGAGGTGGGTTGGTTTCTTTGGGAGGGGGTCCTTGATGACTGGGGGAGGTTACTGGCCAGTTCCCTGAACTCTGCACGAGAGTAGTTGTTTGGGTGCTTTCTGGTCATGTGCCGAATCATGGTATAGTTACCAAAAGAATATTTTTTGTTTGGGTTGCCCCGTGAAAGTTCATCATTGCAGATGAGGCAAGTCACCTTGGGCGCATTCACCTTTTTTTTCCCCTCTGGGATTGAAAAAAACTGCCATATAATGTGTGGTTTGGGTTTGTAAGGTGTATTTTCTTCTGGCAGCCATCTTCTTCTCCCCTCCTCCTCTTCCTCTTCCTCCTCCTCCTGTTCTTGACCACCAATATAATTTGGAGCTGGTCCTTTTGGTGGTTGTGGTGGTGGTGGTGGGGCAGATGCACCAGCTGATGCTACTACTGAAGCCATTATTTGGAGCAAAAAAGTAGAGAGAGCAACAAACAGGTCTTCCTCAGTCAAAGGACGAAGTCAGAATAAGCAAAAAAGGTGGGGTCTTTCATCATTTAGAAAAAAAAACTGTCCTGAACCAATGAGAAGTGTTATTTTCAGGTCACAAGACCAGGGGCTTCATCATTATGAAACTAAAACTGTTATGAACCAATGAAAAGTGTTATTTTCTGCTCACATGACCCGACGCGCTTACGCTACGCGCCCGGGGGCGCGCAGCGTAAGCGCGTCGGAAGTTTACGTTTTGCGATCGTATTCGCTCGAGTACTTCCGGGTGCGCTTACGCCGTGCGTATCACGCGGTCGCGGTTACGCGATACGTCACAATCATGTTTTCGTTTGCGATATTGGCGCTCACGGGACGCTCCCCGGAGCGCGCCTGGGGGCGCTTTTCGGAAATACGCTTTTCGGGGCGCACTCCGGGGCGCGCTCTGGGAGCGCTCCCCCCCAAAAAAAATTTTTTAAAAATGGGATAATTGTAGGGACAGGTAGCCCTATTCTGAAGTGGTTTGTAAAAAAATTAACTTTATAAAAATATGTATTGTGCTACATTGGGCTTAATATATGTTAGAGCCAAAATGTAGCCCAAATGTAGCCCAAAGTAGCCCAATGTAGCCCAAAGATGGCCACCAGAGACCAAAAATTGTAAATGTAGCCCAAATTTCAACTAGATGTAGCCCAACTGTAGCCCAATGACAGAATGTACCAGAGTGTTAAAAAGAACAACTAGAGTGCTAACAGTCTTATTTATAAAGTGAAACTTATAGTTAGGAATTAGCATTAACAAAACCTATGAAATTCACTGAAAAAACCATAGGTTTCACACCAGTTATAGTTAGGAATTAGCATTTAAAAAACCTATGAAATTCACTGAAAAAACCATAGGTTTCACACCGGTTATAGTTAGGAATTAGCATTTAAAAAACCTATTAAATTCACTGAAAAAACCATAGGTTTCACACCAGTTATAGTTAGCTGGAAATTTTACTGATATAAAACCATTGAAATTCCCACGTTATAGTTAGTCGGACTCACTATAACTTGCGCGTGCAATGCACTGCTGATGACATCACATATTACATCACTCATGACATGGTGAGTGACATCACTCATGACATCACTGATGACACCATCCTTGTGACACAGTGACAGACCTCCTCTCAGTGTAAAGTAACCCTTGAGACACATATTCAAAAATAGAAACTGAAATTTTTAAAAAATGGACATACCTATATCAGTTACAACAAGCAATTCTGTACTTCCACTATCTATATACACATCCACTCATTCACCAACAGTTCTATATAGTCACTCATACATATACTCACTCATCATATGAAGAGATACACCTATACATCCTGTTACACACCGACATTCATCCAAAAGTTACTCACACACATATTCACACGTGCAAATAAACTATTGAACAACCATTTATTTGAATATAGAGTTATACACACACTTCCACCTTACTTCTATTGAAAATTACACATATTTATTCTCTTAAACAATCACTTATAGAAACACATACTTATTTAAACAGGAACTCTTACAATCTCTTACTCTCACATATACTCACTTATATACATCAATATTCATATATACTAGATTAAAACATATGTAGTTACTGATAAAGACACTAGTGAGACAGTCATTCACTCACTAACGAACACATATAGACACTCATCCACCCATACAGTCCTGTACATATGCTGTCTTCAAAACACATACAAACAAAGAGTCAGTCACTCATGCATCTATGTGCTAAGTAATACCCCCACCAAACCATATAGACACTCAAACTGATACTAATAAAAATATCAAATAACCCATATACATACGCATGTAGCTACTTATCAACACATGTAGCCACTTATACACAAAGTGAAACACTAATATATGTATTTAAATATTTAAACATAACTCACTAATATTTATTTTTCAGAAAGACACATATTCACTGGATGGTGTCATCAGTGATGTCATGAGTGATGTCACTCACCATGTCATGAGTGATGTAATATGTGATGTCATCAGCAGTGCATTGCACGCGCAAGTTATAGTGAGTCCGACTAACTATAACGTGGGAATTTCAATGGTTTTATATCAGTAAAATTTCCAGCTAACTATAACTGGTGTGAAACCTATGGTTTTTTCAGTGAATATATATATAGATAGATATAGATATAGATATAGATATAGATATAGATATACATCCAATAACATTACAAATTTAAAAAACAATCCATTTGCTAAAAAATATAAAAATTTACAATTTACTAATCATATTTAACACAAAACAATGATTTTAAATATTATAATTTTTAAAAAAATAAATAAAAACATAATAATATACATTGTAACAATATAAAAGAACCATACAATTTTACATTTAATACATATACTATTCCCACTGCAATTTATTCTAAAGTAGGTAAAGTGTTGGACTGAGGAGGGATAAAATGTACTACTCCCAAATCACGCCATGCAACTGTATGAAAACTGTTATGTTACACAAGAGTAACATTTACTATTCCCACTCCATTTGGTGTAATAGTAGGGTGATACGTAACTTGTCAAGTGGTACATTTTACTTATTTCCACTACAGTCAGTGCAATAGTTGTGAAGATGTTTAAATTGTGGAGGAGTAAAATATACTATTCCCACTCTAGTCAGTTCAACAGTAGGGAAAGTATTGGATTGTAAAGGGGTAAAATCTACTGTTTCCACTCCAGTCACAACAACAGTAAGGAAACTGTTAGATTGCGGAGAGGTAAAATTGACTATTCTCACTCCTAAGCATGGGCGGAAAATCCGTTCTGCTCGCGGATTTTGCGGATTTTCGGTAAATTCGCAATCCGCAAACCCTCGCGAATTTACCGAAAATCTGCAAATTCGCACGCAGCGGGGGTTTTTTTTTCTTGGTGATACAATTTTGTGGCGCGCGGCGTTCACTTACCGTCATTCAGCGTTTGCCGAGTAGTTTTTCTCAATATTTTGCGAGTGCTGCGCCATTTTGGATCTTGCTGCGGGATCCCGCGGGAGTTTGGCGACCGCGATTACGTCATCGCGGCTTGCCACCTTGCACAGCGAGAGTTTGTCAACGCGAGTACGCCGTGATCACGTATCGCGGGAGTTCGCAATTGCGAACACGTAGATGCGGCGGGCAGCAACAATCTCGCACTCGCGAAAATACAAGATTTGCAATTCTGCACAAGAAATCCACCAGCAAGCAGCATAAACCTTCTGGAAATGATGATTTTTATCAGAATAACTTCTCAGGTTGACATTTGCCTGCACTTTTTTTTGCAAGGAGTCCATTTTGGGGGGTGGAGGAAGGAAGTGCCCCACAGTCTCCAACTTCCTGTTCCTGTCCAGCAGGCTCCTCCCAGTGCTTTCTTCATGTGCTGGTCACTTTCATTCGGATTCTTCACATGGAAGGATTACTTTTTGTGGATTCTGCTGGATATTTGGATTTGAGGCCTTTTTGACTTTCTTTGGATCACTTTTGGATTAGAAATTTCACAAGTAAGTTTGTTTGGGGCATTACAGTTGCTGCAACTACAATTTTGGAATTTTCGATTTTTGGGCTGTTGTTGGGGCCTTTTGCCCAGGGGTACTCAGTGGTGTGTGGACTGAGTCTTTCTGTGGGGTGTCTTGAATTTAAACATCATGGAGGGCCTGGATGGCTTGGGATTGTGCTGATTTTTCTGTGATTTTTGTTTTTTTGGGATGTTGTGGCCTTTTCACCAGGGGTAGTGAGTGGTGCATGGGCCTAGTCTTTCTGTGGGGTGTCTTGAATTTAAACATCATGGAGGGCATGGATGGCATGGGATTGTGCAGATTTTTCTGTGTTTTTCGATTTTTTGGGGTGTTCATGGGGACAGGCCATGTGGGTGGGGGCCATTTTGAGTGCAGCTACAGGAAGGCCCTGTCCATGTGCTGGGAGTCAGGGGGCCATTTTGAATGCAGGCAGTGTTCTTAGGTCTGCAACCATTTTGCCTAGCGTTCAACCTTTATGCCCAGGGGTAGTGAGTGATGCATGGGCCTAGTCTTTCTGTGGGGTGTCTTGAATTTAAACATCACGGAAGGCCTGGATGGCTTGGGATTGTGCTGATTTTTCTGTGATTTTCGTTTTTTTGGGCTGTTGTTGTGGCCTTTTCACCAGGGGTAGTGAGTGGTGCATGGGCCTAGTCTTTCTGTGAGGTGTCTTAAATTTAAACATCATGGAGGGCATGGATGGCATGGGATTGTGCTGATTTTTCTGAGTTTTCCGATTTTTTGGGGTGTTCATGGGGACAGGCCATGTGGGTGGGGGCCATTTTGAGTGCTGCTACAGGCAGGCCCTGGCCATGTGCTGGGAGGCAGGGGGCCATTTTGAATGCAGGCAGTGTTCTTAGTTCTGCAACCATTTTGCCTAGCTTTCAACCTTTATGCCCAGGGGTAGTGAGTGATGCATGGGCCTAGTCTTTCTGTGGGGTGTCTTGAATTTAAACATCATGGAGGGCCTGGATGGCTTGGGATTGTGCTGATTTTTCTGTGATTTTCGTTTTTTTGGGGTGTATAACTGAACTGATGTTCCTCTGTCTTCCATTGCTTTTAGGTGCACAAGACTCAAGAGAACCACCAGTGCCAGGAAGAAGTCCTGCAGCGGTGTGTGTGTGCAGCATAACGTCACGCGACGTCACGTCTGGCCACAGACAACTCTGCAACTCGTGCAACTGCGGCCTGCTGTTCTGACCTCTGAAGGAGATAGCCCCAAAAAAAGTTCCCCGTAGCTCCTCTAGCAAGAAAGTTGCCAGTAAGGAGCAGAAGAAGCAAGCTACCAAGGAGACTGGTGTGCCGCCCGCCACATTTTTTGGGAGTAAAAAAAAAAGTACGCCTGCAGCAGCAGCGGGATCTGCTGGGGACCAAGCTGGGAGCAGCACCCCCGCTCCATTGGGCTCAGTGCCACCACCACCACCACGCCAACTTAAGTCCAAGCCCTTGAGTGCTGAAGAGGCACTTAGTCTAGTTGTTCAATCACCATCGACCAGTGATGTTGGCTCATCGCAAGAAAGTAGCAGCAATGTCCCTCAATCAACACAGGTTGTTGTAACTCATCTGACGAGTGTTGAACAACCACAGCCGCAACAACAACCACATGTGCAAGTACAAGCCCAAGTACTTGTGGAAGGAGAGGCAGCGCAAGGAGATGCGCAAGCAGAGGTGCATGGAGGGTCACAAGTGCCCACAATAGTTGTTCCTCCAGAAGTAGGGGCACATCAGGAAATCGACAATCAAGCTGAGGTATCATTTGAGGAAGCCACTCCTCCTGATCATTCATTGTCTTCCTCATCCCTAGCAAGGAAAAGATCAAGGGTGGTGTCTACATCTTCTTCAAGCACACCTCCTTCTGATGATACGGATCAAAATTGGGAACCAGCACCACTGCCGTATGAGAGTGAGGCACACCATGATCTGACAAAGGTAGTTAGGCGTAAAAGGAAGCTTGTCCAACGTCTCATAGTTATGGAGTGTGATGAGGCTCAACAAGAAGTGGCGGATACTGCTGCTGATGAAGACTCTCATGACGACGACCCAGTCATCATAAAGGTCACTGCAGCCCCAGCGGGCATGCAGCAAACAGACATTTTGACCCTAGCCCGAGAAGCTGCTGAGCGTGATGATGTTGTCGACGAGGAGGCAATGGAAGAAACACCACAATCATTGGAGTTAACTAGTACACCAACACGTACCGCTTCCATATTTCTTCCTCGCCAGAAGGGACCTCCATCCACCTCGACCTCAATTAGTGGTGGTGAAAGTGCAAAACGGACTAAAGTTCGGCAATCCACATCCTCCACTTCATCTGGCATTAGCAGCAGGACCACCACCACCAGTATCGCCGCCTCCTCCGGCCCCCAAAGACAATTCAAGTCCCCAGCTTGGGACTTCTTTAGTGTTTGCCCAAAAAGGGAAAACTTCGCCATTTGTAGCATTTGTAAGCTTGCAGTTAGTCGTGGTAAGTTTGGTACCAACTATGGTACCGGAGGCCAGAGAGGTCATCTTAAGAGACAGCACGCTGTCCAATGGTTTGCACACCTAAAAGCGATCAAGGAAGCCCGAATTGCACGTCAAGAAAACGTTGATGTTTCATCTGATGATGACGAGGAGGAAGAAGACGTGTCAAACACTTCACTTACACCCAGTACCCCTGTCAGCAGCACACCCCATGTGAGCCACACTAAGAGTGTGGGAGAGAGTGAGACACCAAAGCGAAAAAGTTCATCAGCGAGCGTAACTGGGTCGAAGAAGTCATCATCATCATCATCCCGTAAATGCTTGGTCCAGGGTAACAGTAGAACCATGTTGTTTACAGAAGCGCCATATGAACGCAACCACCCACTGCCGCGTCAGTATAACACTAAGCTGGCTAAAATGCTAGCTCTCGACCTTCTCCCTTTTTCTTTTGTAGAAGGGGTTGGTTTTCTAGAATTAGTGGCAGCGCTCTGCCCTAAATGGAAGGTTCGTAGCCGGTTCTATTTGGCCAGAGTTGCGGTTCCAGCACTACATGAAGATGTGCTGGAGGTGATTGGGGCAGCTTTGCAGAAGAGTGCTGTTCACACTATACATCTGACAACAGACATGTGGACCAGTGGCGCAGGCGCTGATTACATGTGCATCACTGCACACTGGGTCTCTTTTTCAGGGGTTAAAGCAAAGCTAAACGCAGGTGTTGACAAGGACCAAGTTTTTAAAGCTGCTCGGAAATATGCAACACTAGCCATGTTTGGCTTGGAGAAACTTCACACAGCAGAAAACATTTTGAATGAGTTTAACACAAAGGTCTTTCACTGGCTGTCCCCAAAAAAACGCCAGATTGGTTATGTTTCCACGGATAATGGCGCCAATGTAGTTAAGGCCATGGAGCTGGGTGACTATTTCAGAGTGCCGTGTTTGGCGCACTGTATAAACATGGTTGTTAAAAAATTCTTGAGCGATGAAGACAGTCCAGCGTGCCAGTTAGTGGCCATCTGCCGAAGAATGTGCAACCATTTCAGCCATTCTTTTAAGGCCCGGAAGCATCTGAGGAGCCTGCTACATGAACGTCGAATGCCAGTGAAAGGACTCATCCAGGAGGTGGCAACACGTTGGAACTCAACCTTCTACATGCTTGAGCGTCTGTATGAGCAGTATACGGTACTCGATCACTATTTCTTAACAGTTGGTACAGCTCAGAAGGACCTGAGGCTAGATGCGGCGCAATGGGACCTAGTTAAAAGCCTGACAGACATGCTTCGTCCTTTTGAGGTCTTCACGCGTTCAGTCAGCAAGGAGGACTGTACTTTGGGAAAAGCTATCCCATTGTTGCCCATGCTGGAGCACCAGCTGAAGGCAGTGTCTTCTATGTTTGAAAAAGATGAAGAAAAGAAAGACGCTTTTCTTTTGGCGGAGAAATTATTAGAGCGCCTACTTGGGGATGAACGTCTTAAAATGATCCACTCAGAACAGCATTACATTTGTGCTACTATTCTGGATCCACGCTACAAAAGGCGCTGGCAGGCCAAGCATTCTTTCCTTTTGGTGATCAAGATGTTACAAAGTACAAACGTTGCCTAGCCTTGTCAGCCAAGAGGTTTGAAAGAGAACGGCAGAAAATTGAAGGAAAAGGCAGTACATCAGCATCAGCAGGCCATCCCAAGTCAAAAGAATCCACTTCTGCACCTGTGGCTGTGGCACAAGTGACCTCTCAGCCGTTAAAGACACCGGCAACCAGATCATCTGCACCAGACACAACAGTAACATTGGATGCAGAAGAGGATTGGCTAACTCGGCTTGGGTTTGGTTCTCAAAAGGTCACAGCAAAAAGTAAGCAAAGTGGAGGAACCTTGGAGGACCTTGAGTCGATGGTGCAGGACTATCTGAATGACTCAACAGAGGTCTATGTTAATGCTGACCCATTGGCGTATTGGCATGGGAAAAAAGAATTGTGGGCACAGCTCTTCAACCTGGATATAAAATACTTGTCTTGCCCACTCGCAAGCGTGTCTTCTGAACGTGTTTTCAGTGCTGCTGGTGGCATTGTAACTTCCAAACGGAGCCTCCTCTCGCCCAAAAATGTGGAGAGGTTAACAAAGATCAAGATGAATCAGCACCTCATACCACCAGATTACAAAGTACGAGAAAGCACGCCGGATGAAGACGAGGTGGACAGCAACGTAGATGAGGGAATTTCTTCTCTGTTAGGTGACTCTGACCTCACCCTGCCTGAATTCGCAGAGTATGATGACGAAGCCTTATTCTTATTCACTGACACCGAGCCCTGAAAATGAGACAATGAATCAATAACTTTCTTTTTCGTCCTTATTCACTTTTATTCCTGTGTGTCTGTCTTTCTTTGTTGTGCACAGTTAATATAATTCAAACTTTAATCACCTAATCACAAAAACAAGCCCATCAGCAGAACTGTCTTCACTTGTTTGCTTATTGATTTCAAGGTGCCGCAGTCTGCATTCCTCAGGTTCACAGGTTCGCAAGAACATGCTCCTCTATCCTCCTCCTCCAGACTCCTATTTCCCTCAAAGCAGAGGGCTGGATTACGCCCAATGAAGAAAGACTCTGCACTTGTGGGGGTGTTCTACTTCTTTGCGGGTGAGTTGACGGCTCTGGGGCCATTGCTGGGAAGCTCTAATACCGGATAAAAGTGGTTTGGACCAAATCGGAGGCGAACATTTTTTGCGATTTTTGCTGACTTGCTGGCCGTTCAGGTGCTCTTTGGGGGGGTTCCGGGTGTTTGTGGGTGAGTTTTGGGGTCTGGGAGCACTGCTGGGACAGTCTAATTTTGATTGCATTTGCTTTTCAGGAAATCCGTGGTGGAAAACGGGAGTTATGACCTAGCTGCACAGCGCGTTTGGACCGAAGGCTGAGAAATATTGTAAGTATGAGATTTTCCTTTTTGGCTGTTTGGGGGTGTTGTGCTTTTTTGCGGGTGGGTTGGCGGGTCTTGGGGCATTGCTGGGAAGGTCTAATACCGGATAGAAGTGGTTCGTACAAAATCCATGCAGAATTTATTTTTGCTATTTCTGACATTTTGCTCAATGTAGCGTTTTCGGGGGCCTGTTTGGGGGGCTTCCTGGTGTTTGTGGGTGGGTTTTGGGGTCTGGGAGCACTGCTGGCTATGGATACTTTAGATTGCAAGAGGTTTGAAGCAAATCCATGGTGGCAGAGGGGAGTTAGGGCCTAGCTGCAGAGCACACGCAGAGTGATTTTGGAAATTGCCAAAAAAATGACTAAGTCCCCATTTTTGTCCTTTTGCTTTTTGGCTGTTTGGGGGTCTTCTAGTAGTTTTCGCCGGGGTTGACGGCTCTGGGGCCATTGCTGGGAAGCACTAATACCGGATAAAAGTGGTTTGGACCAAATCGGAGGCGACATTTTTTTTGCCTTTTTGCTGGCTTGCTTGCCTTTCAGGTGCTCCTTGAGGGGGTTCTGGGTGTTTGTGATTGAGTTTTGGGGTCTGGGAGCACTGCTGGGACAGTCTAATCTTGATTGCATTTGCTTTTTAGGGAACCCGTGGTGAAAAACGGGAGTTATGACCTAGCTGCACAGCGCGTTTGGACCGAAGGCAGAGAAATATTGTAAGTATGAGATTTTCCTTTTTGGCTGTTTGGGGGTGTTGTGCTTTTTTGCGGGTGGGTTGGTGGGCCTTGGGGCATTGCTGGGAAGGTCTAATACCGGATAGAAGTGGTTCGTACAAAATCCATGCAGAATTTTTCTTTGCTATTTCTGACATTTTGCTCAATGTAGCGTTTTCGGGGGCCTGTTTGGGGGGCTTCCTGGTGTTTGTGGGTGGGTTTCGGGGTCTGGGAGCACTGCTGGCTATGGATACTTTAGATTGCAAGAGGTTTGAAGCAAATCCATGGTGGCAGAGGGGAGTTAGGGCCTAGCTGCAGAGCACGTGTGGAGTGATTTTGGAAATTGCCAAAAAAATGACTAAGTCCCCATTTTTGTACTTTTGCTTTTTGGCTGTTTGGGGGTCTTCTACTAGTTTTCGCCTGGGTTGACGGCTCTGGGGCCATTGCTGGGAAGCTCTAATACCGGATTAAAGTGGTTTGGACCAAATCGGAGGCGACATTTTTTTTGCGTTTTTGCTGACTTGTTTGCCTTCCAAGTGCTCTTTGGGGGGTTCCGGGTGTTTGTGGGTGAGTTTTGGGGTCTGGAAGAACTCCTGGGACAGTCTAATCTTGATTGCATTTGCTTTTCAGGAAACCTGTAGTGGAAAACGGGAGTTATGACCTAGCTGCACAGTGCGTTTGGACCGAAGGCCGAGAAATATTGTAAGTATGAGATTTTCCTTTTTGGCTGTTTGGGGGTGTTGTGCTTTTTTGCGGGTGGGTTGGCGGGTCTTGGGGCATTGCTGGGAAGGTCTAATACCGGATAGAAGTGGTTCGTACAAAATCCATGCAGAATTTATTTTTGCTATTTCTGACATTTTGCTCAATGTAGCGTTTTCGGGGGCCTGTTTGGGGGGCTTCCTGGTGTTTGTGGTTGGGTTTCGGGGTCTGGGAGCACTGCTGGCTATGGATACTTTAGATTGCAAGAGGTGTGAAGCAAATCCATGGTGGCAGAGGGGAGTTAGGGCCTAGCTGAAGAACACGCGCGGAGTGATTTTGGAAATTGCCAAAAAAATGACTAAGTCCCCATTTTTGTACTTTTGCTTTTTGGCTGTTTGGGGGTCTTCTACTAGATTTCGCCTGGGTTGACGGCTCTGGGGCCATTGCTGGGAAGCTCTAATACCGGATAAAAGTGGTTTGGACCAAATCGGAGGCGAAATTGTTTTTGCGTTTTTGCTGACTTGCTTGCCTTTCAGGTGCTCTTTGGGGGGTTCCGGGTAATTGTGGATGAGTTTTGGGGTCTGGGAGCACTGCTGGGACAGTCTAATCTTGATTGCATTTGCTTTTCAGGGAACCCGTGGTGGAAAACGGGAGTTATGACCTAGCTGCACAGCGTGTTTGGACCGAAGGCAGAGAAATATTGTAAGTATGAGATTTTCCTTTTTGGCTGTTTGGGGGTGTTGTGCTTTTTTGCGGGTGGGTTGGTGGGCCTTGGGGCATTGCTGGGAAGGTCTAATACCGGATAGAAGTGGTTCGTACAAAATCCATGCAGAATTTTTCTTTGCTATTTCTGACATTTTGCTCAATGTAGCGTTTTTGGGGGCGTGTTTGGGGGCTTCCTGGTGTTTGTGGGTGGGTTTCGGGGTCTGGGAGCACTGCTGGCTATGGATACTTTAGATTGCAAGAGGTTTGAAGCAAATCCATGGTGGCAGAGGGGAGTTAGGGCCTAGCTGCAGAGCACGCGCGGAGTGATTTTGGAAATTACCAAAAAAATGACTAAGTCCCCATTTTTGTACTTTTGCTTTTTGGCTGTTTGGGGGTCTTCTACTAGTTTTCGCCTGGGTTGACGGCTCTGGGGCCATTGCTGGGAAGCTCTAATACCGGATTAAAGTGGTTTGGACCAAATCGGAGGCGACATTTTTTTTGCGTTTTTGCTGACTTGTTTGCCTTCCAAGTGCTCTTTGGGGGGTTCCGGGTGTTTGTGGGTGAGTTTTGGGGTCTGGAAGAACTCCTGGGACAGTCTAATCTTGATTGCATTTGCTTTTCAGGAAACCTGTGGTGGAAAACGGGAGTTATGACCTAGCTGCACAGCGCGTTTGGACCGAAGGCCGAGAAATATTGTAAGTATGAGATTTTCCTTTTTGGCTGTTTGGGGGTGTTGTGCTTTTTTGCGGGTGGGTTGGCGGGTCTTGGGGCATTGCTGGGAAGGTCTAATACCGGATAGAAGTGGTTCGTACAAAATCCATGCAGAATTTATTTTTGCTATTTCTGACATTTTGCTCAATGTAGCGTTTTCGGGGGCCTGTTTGGGGGGCTTCCTGGTGTTTGTGGTTGTGTTTCGGGGTCTGGGAGCACTGCTGGCTATGGATACTTTAGATTGCAAGAGGTTTGAAGCAAATCCATGGTGGCAGAGGGGAGTTAGGGCCTAGCTGAAGAACACGCGCGGAGTGATTTTGGAAATTGCCAAAAAAATGACTAAGTCCCCATTTTTGTACTTTCGCTTTTTGGCTGTTTGGGGGTCTTCTACTAGATTTCGCCTGGGTTGACGGCTCTGGAGCCATTGCCGGGAAGCTCTAATACCGGATAAAAGTGGTTTGGACCAAATCGGAGGCGAAATTGTTTTTGCGTTTTTGCTGACTTGCTTGCCTTTCAGGTGCTCTTTGGGGGGTTCCGGGTAATTGTGGATGAGTTTTGGGGTCTGGGAGCACTGCTGGGACAGTCTAATCTTGATTGCATTTGCTTTTCAGGAAACCCGTGGTGGAAAACGGGAGTTATGACCTAGCTGCACAGCGCCTTTGGCCGCAGGCCGAGAAATATTGTAAGTATGAGATTTTCCTTTTTGGCTGTTTGGGGGTGTTGTGCTTTTTAGCGGGTGGGTTGGCGGGTCTTGGGGCATTGCTGGGAAGGTCTAATACCGGATAGAAGTGGTTTGTACAAAATCCATGCAGAATTTTTTTGCTATTTCTGACATTTTGCTCAATGTAGCGTTTTCGGGGGCCTGTTTGGGGGGCTTCCTGGTGTTTGTGGGTGGGTTTTGGGGTCTGGGAGCACTGCTGGCTATGGATACTTTAGATTGCAAGAGGTTTGAAGCAAATCCATGGTGTCAGAGGGGAGTTAGGGCCTAGCTGCAGAGCACACGTGGAGTGATTTTGGAAATTGCCAAAAAAATGACTAAGTCCCCATTTTTGTACTTTTGCTTTTTGGCTGTTTGGGAGTCTTCTACTAGTTTTCGCCTGGGTTGATGGCTCTGGGGCCATTGCTGGGAAACACTAATACCGGATAAAAGTGGTTTGGACCAAATCGGAGGCGACATTTTTTTTGCCTTTTTGCTGGCTTGCTTGCCTTTCAGGTGCTCCTTGGGGGGGTTCCGGGTGTTTGTGGTTGAATTTTGGGGTCTGGGAGCACTGCTGGGACAGTCTAATCTTGATTGCATTTGCTTTTTAGGGAACCCGTGGTGGAAAACAGGAGTTATGACCTAGCTGCACAGCGCGTTTGGACCGAAGGCAGAGAAATATTGTAAGTATGAGATTTTCCTTTTTGGCTGTTTGGGGGTGTTGTGCTTTTTTGCAGGTGGGTTGGTGGGTCTTGGGGCATTGCTGGGAAGGTCTAATACCGGATAGAAGTGGTTCGTACAAAATCCATGCAGAATTTTTCTTTGCTATTTCTGACATTTTGCTCAATGTAGCGTTTTTGGGGGCCTGTTTGGGGGGCTTCCTGGTGTTTGTGGGTGGGTTTCGGGGTCTGGGAGCACTGCTGGCTATGGATACTTTAGATTGCTAGAGGTTTGAAGCAAATCCATGGTGGCAGAGGGGAGTTAGGGCCTAGCTGCAGAGCACGCGCGGAGTGATTTTGGAAATTGCCAAAAAAATTACTAAGTCCCCATTTTTGTACTTTTGCTTTTTGGCTGTTTGGGGGTCTTCTACTAGTTTTCGCCTGGGTTGACGGCTCTGGGGCCATTGCTGGGAAGCTCTAATACCGGATTAAAGTGGTTTGGATCAAATCGGAGGCGACATTTTTTTTGCCTTTTTGCTGACTTGTTTGCCTTCCAGGTGTTCTTTGGGGGGTTCCGGGTGTTTGTGGGTGAATTTTGGGGTCTGGAAGAACTCCTGGGACAGTCTAATCTTGATTGCATTTGCTTTTCAGGAAACCTGTGGTGGAAAACAGGAGTTATGACCTAGCTGCACAGCGCGTTTGGACCGAAGGCCGAGAAATATTGTAAGTATGAGATTTTCCTTTTTGGCTGTTTGGGGGTGTTGTGCTTTTTTGCGGGTGGGTTGGCGGGTCTTGGGGCATTGCTGGGAAGGTCTAATACCGGATAGAAGTGGTTCGTACAAAATCCATGCAGAATTTATTTTTGCTATTTCTGACATTTTGCTCAATGTAGCGTTTTCGGGGGCCTGTTTGGGGGGCTTCCTGGTGTTTGTGGTTGGGTTTCGGGGTCTGGGAGCACTGCTGGCTATGGATACTTTAGATTGCAAGAGGTTTGAAGCAAATCCATGGTGGCAGAGGGGAGTTAGGGCCTAGCTGAAGAACACGCGCGGAGTGATTTTGGAAATTGCCAAAAAAATGACTAAGTCCCCATTTTTGTACTTTTGCTTTTTGGCTGTTTGGGGGTCTTCTACTAGATTTCGCCTGGGTTGACGGCTCTGGGGCCATTGCTGGGAAGCTCTAATACCGGATAAAAGTGGTTTGGACCAAATCGGAGGCGAAATTGTTTTTGCGTTTTTGCTGACTTGCTTGCCTTTCAGGTGCTCTTTGGGGGGTTCCGGGTAATTGTGGATGAGTTTTGGGGTCTGGGAGCACTGCTGGGACAGTCTAATCTTGATTGCATTTGCTTTTCAGGGAACCCGTGGTGGAAAACGGGAGTTATGACGTAGCTGCACAGCGCGTTTGGACCGAAGGCAGAGAAATATTGTAAGTATGAGATTTTCCTTTTTGGCTGTTTGGGGGTGTTGTGCTTTTTTGCGGGTGGGTTGGTGGGTCTTGGGGCATTGCTGGGAAGGTCTAATACCGGATAGAAGTGGTTTGTACAAAATCCATGCAGAATTTATTTTTGCTATTTCTGACATTTTGCTCAATGTAGCGTTTTCGGGGGCCTGTTTGGGGGGCTTCCTGGTGTTTGTGGGTGGTTTTTGGGGTCTGGGAGCACTGCTGGCTATGGATACTTTAGATTGCAAGAGGTTTGAAGCAAATCCATGGTGTCAGAGGGGAGTTAGGGCCTAGCTGCAGAGCACACGCGGAGTGATTTTGGAAATTGCCAAAAAAATGACTAAGTCCCCATTTTTGTACTTTTGCTTTTTGGCTGTTTGAGGGTCTTCTACTAGTTTTCGCCTGGGTTGATGGCTCTGGGGCCATTGCTGGGAACCACTAATACCGGATAAAAGTGGTTTGGACCAAATCGGAGGCGACATTTTTTTTGCCTTTTTGCTGGCTTGCTTGCCTTTCAGGTGCTCCTTGGGGGGGTTCCGGGTGTTTGTGGTTGAATTTTGGGGTCTGGGAGCACTGCTGGGACAGTCTAATCTTGATTGCATTTGCTTTTTAGGGAACCCGTGGTGGAAAACCGGAGTTATGACCTAGCTGCACAGCGCGTTTGGACCGAAGGCAGAGAAATATTGTAAGTATGAGATTTTCCTTTTTGGCTGTTTGGGGGTGTTGTGCTTTTTTGCAGGTGGGTTGGTGGGTCTTGGGGCATTGCTGGGAAGGTCTAATACCGGATAGAAGTGGTTCGTACAAAATCCATGCAGAATTTTTCTTTGCTATTTCTGACATTTTGCTCAATGTAGCGTTTTTGGGGGCCTGTTTGGGGGGCTTCCTGGTGTTTGTGGGTGGGTTTCGGGGTCTGGGAGCACTGCTGGCTATGGATACTTTAGATTGCTAGAGGTTTGAAGCAAATCCATGGTGGCAGAGGGGAGTTAGGGCCTAGCTGCAGAGCACGCGCGGAGTGATTTTGGTAAAATTGCCAAAAAAATGACTAAGTCCCCATTTTTGTACTTTTGCTTTTTGGCTGTTTGGGGGTCTTCTACTAGTTTTCGCCTGGGTTGACGGCTCTGGGGCCATTGCTGGGAATCTCTAATACCGGATTAAAGTGGTTTGGATCAAATCGGAGGCGACATTTTTTTTGCCTTTTTGCTGACTTGTTTGCCTTCCAGGTGCTCTTTGGGGGGTTCCGGGTGTTTGTGGGTGAGTTTTGGGGTCTGGAAGAACGCCTGGGACAGTCTAATCTTGATTGCATTTGCTTTTCAGGAAACCTGTGGTGGAAAACGGGAGTTATGACCTAGCTGCACAGCGCGTTTGGACCGAAGGCCGAGAAATATGGTAAGTATGAGATTTTCCTTTTTGTCTGTTTGGGGGTGTTGTGCTTTTTTGCGGGTGGGTTGGCGGGTCTTGGGGCATTGCTGGGAAGGTCTAATACCGGATAGAAGTGGTTCGTACAAAATCCATGCAGAATTTTTTTTTGCTATTTCTGACATTTTGCTCAATGTAGCGTTTTCGGGGGCCTGTTCTGGGGGCGTCCTGGAGTTTGTGGTTGGGTTTCGGGGTCTGGGAGCACTGCTGGCTATGGATACTTTAGATTGCAAGAGGTTTGAAGCAAATCCATGGTGGCAGAGGGGAGTTAGGGCCTAGCTGAAGAACACGCGCGGAGTGATTTTGGAAATTGCCAAAAAAATGACTAAGTCCCCATTTTTGTACTTTTGCTTTTTGGCTGTTTGGGGGTCTTCTACTAGATTTCGCCTGGGTTGACGGCTCTGGGGCCGTTGCTGGGAAGCTATAATACCGGATAAAAGTGGTTTGGACCAAATCGGAGGCGAAATTGTTTTTGCGTTTTTGCTGACTTGCTTGCCTTTCAGGTGCTCTTTGGGGGGTTCCGGGTAATTGTGGATGAGTTTTGGGGTCTGGGAGCACTGCTGGGACAGTCTAATCTTGATTGCATTTGCTTTTCAGGAAACCCGTGGTGGAAAACGGGAGTTATGACCTAGCTGCACAGCGCGTTTGGCCGCAGGCCGAGAAATATTGTAAGTATGAGATTTTCCTTTTTGGCTGTTTAGGGGTGTTGTGCTTTTTTGCGGGTGGGTTGGCGGGTCTTGGGGCATTGCTGGGAAGGTCTAATACCGGATAGAAGTGGTTCGTACAAAATCCATGCAGAATTTTTTTTTGCTATTTCTGACATTTTGCTCAATGTAGCGTTTTCGGGGGCCTGTTCTGGGGGCGTCCTGGAGTTTGTGGTTGGGTTTCGGGGTCTGGGAGCACTGCTGGCTATGGATACTTTAGATTGCAAGAGGTTTGAAGCAAATCCATGGTGGCAGAGGGGAGTTAGGGCCTAGCTGAAGAACACGCGCGGAGTGATTTTGGAAATTGCCAAAAAAATGACTAAGTCCCCATTTTTGTACTTTTGCTTTTTGGCTGTTTGGGGGTCTTCTACTAGATTTCGCCTGGGTTGACGGCTCTGGGGCCATTGCTGGGAAGCTATAATACCGGATAAAAGTGGTTTGGACAAAATCGGAGGCGAAATTGTTTTTGCGTTTTTGCTGACTTGCTTGCCTTTCAGGTGCTCTTTGGGGGGTTCCGGGTAATTGTGGATGAGTTTTGGGGTCTGGGAGCACTGCTGGGACAGTCTAATCTTGATTGCATTTGCTTTTCAGGAAACCCGTGGTGGAAAACGGGAGTTATGACCTAGCTGCACAGCGCGTTTGGCCGCAGGCCGAGAAATATTGTAAGTATGAGATTTTCCTTTTTGGCTGTTTGGGGGTGTTGTGCTTTTTTGCGGGTAGGTTGGCGGGTAGGTCTAATACCGGATAGAAGTGGTTCGTACAAAATCCATGCAGAATTTTTTTTGCTATTTCTGACATTTTGCTCAATGTAGCGTTTTCGGGGGCCTGTTTGGGGGGCTTCCTGGAGTTTGTGGGTGGGTTTCGGGGTCTGGGAGCACTGCTGGCTATGGATACTTTAGATTGCAAGAGGTTTGAAGCAAATCCATGGTGGCAGAGGGGAGTTAGGGCCTAGCTGTAGAACACGCGCAGAGTGATTTTGGAAATTGCCAAAAAAATGACTAAGTCCCCATTTTTGTACTTTTGCTTTTTGGCTGTTTGGGGGTCTTCTACTAGATTTCGCCTGGGTTGACGGCTCTGGGGCCATTGCTGGGAAGCTCTAATACCGGATAAAAGTGGTTTGGACCAAATCGGAGGCGACATTTTTTTTGCCTTTTTGCTGGCTTGCTTGCCTTTCAGGTGCTCCTTGGGGGGGTTCCGGGTGTTTGTGGTTGAGTTTTGGGGTCTGGGAGCACTGCTGGGACAGTCTAATCTTGATTGCATTTGCTTTTTAGGAAACCCGTGGTGGAAAACGGGAGTTATGACCTAGCTGCACAGCGCGTTTGGACCGAAGGCCGAGAAATATTGTAAGTATGACATTTTCCTTTTTGGCTGTTTGGGGGTGTTGTGCTTTTTTGCGGGGTATGTTGGCGGGTCTTAGGTCATTGCTGGGAAGGTCTAATACCGGATAGAAGTGGTTCGTACAAAATCCATGCAGAATTTTTTTTTGCTATTTCTGAAATTTTGCTCAATGTAGCGTTTTCGGGGGCCTGTTTGGGGGGCTTCCTGGTGTTTGTGGGTGGGTTGTGGGGTCTGGGAGCACTGCTGGCTATGGATACTTTAGATTGCAAGAGGTTTGAAGCAAATCCATGGTGGCAGAGGGGAGTTAGGGCATAGCTGCAGAGCACGCGCGGAGTGATTTTGGAAATTGCCAAAAAAATTACTAAGTCCCCATTTTTGAACTTTTGCTTTTTGGCTATTTGGGGGTCTTCTACTAGTTTTTGCCTGGGTTGACGGCTCTGGGGCCATTTCTGGGAAGCTCTAATACCAGATAAAAGTAGTTTGGACCAAATCAGAGGCGACATTTTTTTTGCCTTTTTGCTGGCTTGCTTGCCTTTCAGGTGCTCCTTGGGGGGGTTCCGGGTGTTTGTGGTTGAGTTTTGGGGTCTGGGAGCACTGCTGGGACAGTCTAATCTTGATTGCATTTGCTTTTTAGGAAACCCGTGGTGGAAAACGGGAGTTATGACCTAGCTGCACAGCGCGTTTGGACCGAAGGCCGAGAAATATTGTAAGTATGACATTTTCCTTTTTGGCTGTTTGGGGGTGTTGTGCTTTTTTGCGGGTGGGTTGGCGGGTCTTGGGGCATTGCTGGGAAGGCCTAATACCGGATAGAAGTGGTACGTACAAAATCCATGCAGAATTTTTTTTGCTATTTCTGACATTTTGCTCAATGTAGCGTTTTCGGAGGCCTGTTTGGGGGGCTTCCTGGTGTTTGTGGGTGGGTTTCAGGGTCTGGGAGCACTGCTGGCTATGGATACTTTAGATTGCAAGAGGTTTGAAGCAAATCCATGGTGGCAGAGGGGAGTTAGGGCCTAGCTGCAGAGCACGCGCGGAGTGATTTTGGAAATTGCCAAAAAATGACTGTCCCCATTTTTGTACTTTCGCTTTTTGGCTATTTGGGGGTCTTCTACTAGTTTTCGCCTCGGTTGACGGCTCTGGGGCCATTGCTGGGAATCTCTAATACCGGATAAAAGTTGTTTGGACCAAATCGGAGGCGACATTTTTTTTGCGTTTTTGCTGACTTGCTTGCCTTTCAGGTGCTCTTCGGGGGGTTCCGGGTGTTTGTGGGTGAGTTTTGGGGTCTGGAAGAACTCCTGGGACAGTCTAATCTTGATTGCATTTGCTTTTCAGGAAACCCGTGGTGGAAAACGGGAGTTATGACCTAGCTGCACAGCGCGTTTGGACCGAAGGCCGAGAAATATTGTAAGTATGAGATTTTCCTTTTTGGCTGTTTGGGGGTGTTGTGCTTTTTTGCGGGTGGGTTGGCGGGTAGGTCTAATACCGGATAGAAGTGGTTCGTACAAAATCCATGCAGAATTTTTTTTTGCTATTTCTGACATTTTGCTCAATGTAGCGTTTTCGGGGGCCTGTTTGGGGGGCTTCCTGGAGTTTGTGGGTGGGTTTCGGGGTCTGGGAGCACTGCTGGCTATGGATACTTTAGATTGCAGAAGGTTTGAAGCAAATCCATGGTGGCAGAGGGGAGTTTGGGCCTAGTTGCAGAACACGCGCAGAGTGATTTTGGAAATTGCCAAAAAAATGACTGAGTCCCCTTTTTTGTACTTTTGCTTTTTGGCTGTTTGGGGGTCTTCTACTAGATTTCGCCTGGGTTGACGGCTCTGGGGCCATTGCTGGGAAGCTCTAATACCGGATAAAAGTGGTTTGGACCAAATCGGAGGGGAAATTTATTTTGCGTTTTTGCTGACTTGCTTGCCTTTCAGGTGCTCTTTGGGGGGGTTCCGGGTGTTTGTGGGTGATTTTTGGGGTCTGGGAGCACTGCTGGGTCAGTCTAATCTTGATTGCATTTGCTTTTTAGGAAACCCGTGGTGGAAAACAGGAGTTATGACCTAGCTGCACAGCGCGTTTGGACCGAAGGCCGAGAAATATTGTAAGTATGAGATTTTCCTTTTTGGCTGTTTGGGGGTGTTGTGCTTTTTTGCGGGTGGGTTGGCGGGTCTTGGGGCATTGCTGGGAAGGTCTAATACCGGATAGAAGTGGTTCGTACAAAATCCATGCCGAATTTGTTTTGCTATTTCTGACATTTTGCTCAATGTAGCGTTTTCGGGGGCCTGTTTGGGGGGCTTCCTGGTGTTTGTGGGTGGGTTTCAGGGTCTGGGAGCACTGCTGGCTATGGATACTTTAGATTGCAAGAGGTTTGAAGCAAATCCATGGTGGCAGAGGGGAGTTAGGGCCTAGCAGCAGAGCACGCGCGGAGTGATTTTGGAAATTGCCAAAAAAATGACTAAGTCCCCATTTTTGTACTTTTGCTTTTTGGCTGTTTGGGGTCTTCTACTAGTTTTTGCCTGGGTTGACGGCTCTGGGGCCATTGCTGGGAAGCTCTAATACCGGATAAAAGTTGTTTGGACCAAATCGGAGGTGACATTTTTTTTGCGTTTTTGCTGACTTGCTTGCATTTCAGGTGCTCTTTGGGGGGGTTCCGGGTGTTTGTGGGTGAGTTTTGGGGTCTGGAAGAACTCCTGGGACAGTCTAATCTTGATTGCATTTGCTTTTCAGGAAACCCGTGGTGGAAAACGAGAGTTATGACCTAGCTGCACAGAGCGTTTGGACCGAAGGCCGAGAAATATTGTAAGTAAGCATGGGCGAATTTTGCGAATTCGCGATCCGTGAATTTGCGGATTTGCGAATTCGCGATCTGCAAAATTCGCGAATTTGTGCGAATTTGCGGATTTTTGTTCTTTTGCGTGTTCGTGGGGTTTTTTGCGTGTTCGCGGGGTTTTTTGTGTGTTCGCAGGGATTTTTGCGTCTTCGCGAGCCGCTTGCATAGCGAAGTTACCCATGCAGTCGTTTATGGGAGAGGGAGAGAGAGATAGATAGATAGATAGATAGATAGATAGATAGATAGATAGATAGATAGATAGATAGATAAAGAGAGGGAAAGAGAGAGGGAGAGAGAGAACGAGAGAAAGAAAGAGAGGCCGGATCTCTGAAGGGCCAGATTCCTGAGTTGCCCCTACAGAACATACAGCTTTTTATTTTTAGCAAAATGCATATGAAAATTGTGCTGTAAAGGTCTCTTTTAGTTTAACCCCTCCTGACAACTCAAAATGGGTGTATTTGCCATCCTCTCCCTTCTTCCTGTTTTTTATATCTGTAAGTGCTTCCTTATGAGGTTTAATTCCTTGGACAGGTGCCTCGTTGCCTACTTGTAACTATTCTCTGACCCTTCTTCAAGGGTCAGAGCAGGGTCAGAGAATAGTTGCAAGTAGGCAACGAGGCGCCAGGAAGCAATTAGCAGCAGGTGTCCAAGTTGAAGTTAATTTGTTTGTAACCCTTTTGTAAAAGGTTACAAAGAAATTAGGTTCAACTTTTGCACCTGCTGCTGTAACCCTTGCTTGGCTGAAAATTCGTCCCCGCTGATTCGCGGATTTTACCGCGATTTCGCGAGATTCGCGGATCGCGAAATCGCGGAAAATCCGCAAATTCGCCCGCGAAACTGATTTTACGCCCACCCTTAATTGTAATTATGAGATTTTCCTTTTTGGCTGTTTGAGGGTGTTGTGCTTTTTTGCGGGTGGGTTGGCGGGTCTTGGGGCATTGCTGGGAAGGTCTAATACCGGATAGAAGTGGTTCGTACAAAATCCATGCAGAATTTTTTTTTGCTATTTTTGACATTTTGGTCAATGTAGCATTTTTGGGGGCCTGTTTGGGGGGCTTCCTGGAGTTTGTGGGGCGGTTTCGGGGTCTGGCAGCACTACTGGCTATGGATACTTTAGATTGCAAGAGGTTTGAAGCAAATCCATGGTGGCAGAGGGGAGTTAGGGCCAAGCTGCAGAGCACACGCGGAGTGATTTTGGAAATTGCCAAAAAAATGACTAAGTCCCCATTTTTGTACTTTTGCTTTTTGGCTGTTTGGGGGTCTTCTACTAGTTTTCGCCTGGGTTGACGGCTCTGGGGCTTTTGCTGGGAAGCTATAATACCGGATAAAAGTGGTTTGGACCAAATCGGAGGCGAACATTTATTTGCGTTTTTGCTGACTTGCTTGCCTTTCAGGTGCTCTTTGGGGGGTTCCGGGTAATTGTGGATGAGCTTTGGGGTCTGGGAGCACTGCTGGGACAGTCTAATCTTTATTGCATTTGCTTTTCAGGAAACCCGTGGTGGAAAACGGGAGTTATGACCTAGCTGCACAGCGCGTTTGGACCGAAGGCCGAGAAATATTGTAAGTATGAGATTTTCCTTTTTGGCTGTTTGGGGGTGTTGTGCTTTTTTGCGGGTGGGTTGGCGGGTCTTGGTTCATTGCTGGGAAGGTCTAATACCGGATAGAAGTGGTTTGGACAAAATCCATAAGGAAAAGCCTTTTGGCACTTTTTGTAACTTAGGGTTCGTTAGGGTTAGCCCTAGCAGCAGGATTGCATGTGTTTAGGGGTGTTCTAGATTTTTGCAACTGAGTTCTGGGGTCTTAGAGCACTCGTGGGAATGTGTAATTTTGGTTGCAAGTCATTTGAAGAAAATCCATGGTGGGAAAGGGGGGATTTGGCATAGTTAAAGAAAGCCTTTGCCACTATTCTTAACTTAGGGCTCGTTAGGGTTAGCAGTATTTCTATTGCATGTGTTTGGGTGGGGGGGTTTTCGAGTCTTGGAGCGATGCTGGCTATGGATACTTTTGCTTGCTTGCAAGACGTTTGAATACAATCCACGGTGGGTAAGGGGGTATTTGGGCCTACTTTTACTTTCAAAGTGCGTTTTGTCACCAGTTTTCTGCTAGGCCTCGTTTATTGAGATCTGATTGGGGGTCTTCTACATTTTTGCGACTGGCTTTAGTAAGGGTCTGGGTGGGAGCACTGCTGGGAAGGTCTAATTTTCTTCTAAAACACAGTTTACAGTACACCTAGCTTGAGGGGAAAGATCCGCTAAATTAATTTGCCCATACTTATTTATCCTTCAAAAGGAGACTCAGACAGAGTACGCACTTTCAAAAATATTGTACTGTCTATTAGGAAACTCAAAGTGTGACTTTTTGCACTACACAGCGTACATACCTTATATTTATTTATCAGTGGTGTTGTAATATCACTTCCTGTTTTTCGTTCAATATTTACAGGCCGGGTTTCAGTCTGTGCAATGGGGAAAAAAGGATGGAGTCAGGCTTCACATTAGCGAGCCGCAATTCAGCATCCGCCAGGCAGGCAGTGGACAGGGTGTCTTTTGGTCACCAACATTGATGGACGAAGCGTCAGCTGGAATGGAGGAGTGCCGCTAATAAGAGGAATGGTTTGCTGCATGCAACTTACTTGCCAAATTCAACAGGACAACTACAAAAACATACAGATACAGTATCCATTGTTTTCTTCTATGAGTGTGACAGCATTTCTTGGATCTCTCTCTGCTTCTAAATTGATCCCTACAGCCATTCTATAGGTTTTACTTCGGCTATTTTTTAAACCTAATTTAATGTAGCCCTGTACTGCCTTCTGTCATTCACGGTTGTCGAAAGTACTACTTACTTTTCAGTAACAAAGCATTCAGTAGTGCATGCACTTCCTTTATGTCATGTAAAAGATTTATTGTTAGCTTTGTACCCAAAGATTTCTTTATGTTCAATTATTGTTTGTCCATGCTGTGCTTTTTTTTTTCTCTCAACAAAACCTACCCAAAAAGAAACCCTCATTCCCATCCATTTTCCAAACCCTAACCCTCTTCCACCGGCTGTGTGGTTTTGATTGATGTGTGACTAAATGACATCAATAATTCCACACACTTGCTGGGGAGGATAAGGTCATAGCAACAGGCTGGTGAAGGAATCCAAAGATATATTCTAGACTTACTCAGCTTCAGTACTATTTCTTGTAGTAGTAGCCAATGTCAAAGAAATTCAACGCAAGTACTAGTTATACTTTCAATACTTTACCATTTGTTAGGCTACATTGTGGCACTGTTCTAGTGTACTGTCACCTGCTATATTCTCTATCGTACCGGTGTAATGCTACAGTAAGGACAAACCAGGTTTCATTTTCTTTTTTTCCATAGGCATGCAACTGCCACTGTGTCACACCACTAGTACCACCGCAATGAGGACATTTCATCCGCCCAGGATTGCCAACCTTAATCGCCATTTCCCGTGGAGCCAGCCCTGGGCCTAGCCCTACTTTCAAACACAAATTACAGGTAAGATAAGCTTTTGGTGGAGGTAGTATAATGGAGTATTAGGAGAGACGAGAGATTGACGGTAGTAGTACTAAAGTCCTAGCACTCTTGAATTCACTTACTCTGTGAGAGGCACTTAGTTTTGAAAACATTTGGGCAATTAATTACACAACTTGAATCAAATGCCACTTAAGTGTCACCAAAACAAAGTTACTGTTAAACCCCCACCCACCAGCCTCAAAAGCAGTAAAATAAAACACGTATGCTAAGATAGAGTTTAAAGTATATTTATATCCCTGACAAAAATAATCTCCCACAAGACCCAACCCAACCCACCCCCTCTCCCTAACCCCAACGAATGTCCGTGAAAAGTCCAAAAAAGTGAAAAAACCCAACTCCCAATTCCCACCCCCCAGAAGTCTTTAAAAAAGGGGCAAGGGGCAGTCTCCTCCTACTGCTGGCTGCTGCTGTTGAATTTACGGGCCAGGTCGGAATGCTCCTTGCGGAGGGTCTCGAGCAGGGTTTTGGTGTTGAGCAGCTCCTGCTCGAGGTAGGAAACCCTCAGGGAAAGGCGGGGCATACGTTTCTTCCAACTGCTGTGGGGGGCAGCTGATATCTTTGCTCGGCGGTGGTGGGTGGCTGCGGTACCCCGGCTCCGTACCGCTGGAGACCTGCGCCGTCTGGGTGGCCCAGGGAGCACGAAGGAGGATGCAGCAGTCCCTGTAGATGTAGTGGTAGACTGCGTGTCCCTCTCCTCATGGGCCACCAGCCGCCGATATTCAGCGACAGTAGCCTCCAGCCTCCGTTGCCGGGGCCGTGTAGCCAGCTCCTTCCGGCTTGGTTTGGAAGGAGCATCTATATGAAGAAAGAAAGAAATAGTCTGTAACCAATGCTCTTTAAGATTAACAAAAAAGGATTCAGCAGAAAGTTGTGTCACAGTAGAACTAGCAACTTGCAAGTGCAGTACATAACTATTGTGGCCAGTATCTATCTAACCTCCCACTTCTTCACCCTTGCTCTAACATTAGTGGGAGTTTAAGGAATCAATTCTACGAGCACTATGGACTCACTCCATTAGAGTCGACTATGACAGTACACCAGTCTAATTCTTCTTCTTCTCTCTTGTTTAGCAAAATTGGTACATTAACTTCTGCAAGCCGGCATCATGCCAGTGCAGTCAACTTGCACCCGAGGAAAACAGACGCCCGCCATGATGAATGAGACAGACTTGCGTTACTGTACCAGTCCAGTACATACAGGTGGTGATGCTGTTACTTTTCTATTACGGGTGGCACTGAGAAAACACTGTTACAAGGGCTACTGCTTAATTAATTTTAGTTTCACCCTACAGTGCCAATGAATACTAGAAAAGGAAAATAAAGAAGATAAATAATCTGATTATCTATCACTGCACATGGTATGTATTTACTTACATATGGGATGACTTTAGGTGCTTTGCTTTTTATTGAGTGAACAGTGATACATCCACACATGAATGACCGAGTTCTACTAAACTTATTAACAGAGGTAGTGAGTGGCCATCGTAATAGCCGGATATATGCTGTGCTTGCAATACAAACTACTGATACTATGCATGGTAGTATTCGGACAAAATTACAACTTCTTTTCCTTGCCTTTCCTACACTGGGACGGACGTACGGGTGCGGTGTTACATGCTCTTCAAAGTAACACTTAGTTCATCCAGTGACCGTCTACTCTCTCTAGATACACATATGCTATCTAAGACTCAGATAGTACCATGATCCAGGCATCCATCCATTCAAACTATGGGGCAGATTAGGATTGCGGATTTCCCGCATCCTCCGGGAAATCCGCAGCGGACTGAAAAAGACCCCCCGCCAGATTAGAATGGCTGGGGGATCGTTTTTCAGTCCGCAGCTTTTCTGCCGCGGTCGCCTCCCGTCCGTGGCAAAAAGCACTAACATGGCTGGCGGTGCCTATCAGACACCGCCAGCCATAATAGGATGTCTGGAGAAACACATGCCTTTACACGGCGGCATTTCCGACATGCAAAGGCATACAGATTTTTGTTTGGGGGCCCGTTGCAGGCCCCCAGAGGTGAAGGTGGGGGTGGGGGGTGCACATGGGGGGTACCTATGGTACCCCCCTGCATTTGCCTGCACAAGCGGCAGGCACCACGCGGTGCCTGCCGCTTTGTGCATGCAAATGCACAACTTACATTTTTATCATTGCGGCGGGTGCTGCTTCAAGCAGCACCCGCCGCAATGATAAAAATACAGGATGTGACCACCAGGGTGGCGGTCACATCCTAATTACCACGGAGGGACCACCACTGCACCTGCGGACGGTCCCTCCTACTCTATGGTGGCGGACGGACTCAGGTCCGTCCGCCATCATAATAGGCCCCTAAATGTCAATCATTCTTCTTCATGTCTCTCATCTGACAAACCTTACGTTTTCTCACGGGGAGCAGCACACTATGCAGTCTGCAATCTCAATAAGTAAGGAATATAAGAGCTTACCACTGCCCGCCACTACCGTGGCAACCCGCACAGCAGTTTGGTCCGGCTCCGGCACTTGCACCGCCTCCTCCCCAGAGCTTCCCTCCTCCACCTCCGCGCTGGGCCCAGCACCAGATGTTCCACCTACAAAGTACATTTAAGCATGTTAGATGCCATAGACATACACCACTCACTAGCATTTTGTCTAGGAATGAAGAAATGTGAATACAGAAACCAATCTAATAATTTGTGACTGTCTACTCTAAAGTAAAATTTTCCAGTGAAGGGTCTTGTCTTGCTGCACTTTTTGGCACAACTGATGAATGCTTGCTTTTTAACACGCACCATTTTTCTAATAACAGACAGAAGCTTCACTTCTAAGAAAAAATCATCATCATCACCACTACGACAGAGGGACCAACGATTCATCACCAAAAAGAAAAATTAAAGTTCAAACCAGGTGAGGGCTCGGCTCGCCCACAATAAATGTGTGAATTAAATCACTATTAGCACTTTTCCATTTTTAATCAACCGTTTCTGTTTTATGACAAGCTTGATTTTAATAAATATTTTTACTTTTAATAAAGCTTTAAAACTTAAATAGACTCTGTGGTTTTTGGTCATGAGTGAATGAGCAAAAGGTTTTGCAATTTGCAAGCATGAGCCCGTGCCTCTGACACTTCTGGACTCTGACTCCGTACTCTTGTCCTGCGTTGGATATTCATTCATCATTGGGGATCAATCATCGATGAATTCGGGAGCTAAATGACTCTGCCACACTATCTAGTCAGTAAGGAGATTGGGGGTTCCTCAAAGTCTGATATCACTGAGGCATGTGGAAAGTCTACCTGCGCCTATTATAATTGATAAACAATGCACTATTTAGTGTCCATAGTTCTGTTTGTGCAGATTTGTCCCTGCAACAGTAGTAGAATGGATTGTCCTCCTATCCAAACCAAAAGTAAAGTAGTATCTTATTCATTCTTGGTGGTCATTCACCTTTTTATTGTTGGCAATTGTCAAAGCATAAACATTTAGAAGACTTGAAAAGACATTATGGACAATCCCAGAGGACTGCACTCAGTGCATAGAGCTATTGCTGACTAGAATGGGAGTCCAATGGAATTGCCAAATGTGCAATCTTAGTTAGCTACACAGACAGACTAATAAGAATAATCTAGTAATACCACAGGGAGTCATAGTTGAGGCAGGATAAGAATTTAGATACAGTCTACAAGAAGATCAAAGACGATTTAGAAAAAATCGAATGAGGAACGCTAGGAAAAAATAGGTACTCTATATTAAAATTAAAACTTACCGGGGCCAGCAAAGGAGCCCTCGCCTGACAGATCCTGTTCAGCAGCAGCAGCAGCCTCCTCCAATGCCCTCTTGCCCCTGGGGGGAGCTGATGTACAACATGAAAGAAAGAAAGACCAGAAAACATGGATGAGATTTGTCGACCAAATCAAACATTTCAAAAGAACAATAACAAAATATTTTGGCGAAATAGCGAATAGACAACTGTTCCACGGGATATATTGACCGATCTCATGTGGTCTACTACATTATTAGTATTGCTTGATTTGCGGACCGTCGACTTGGAAAGTTCTTATGTAACTCACTAAACAAAGTACTAAAAAGGTTTGCCTAGGATTGGCAGGCAGCAGTCCGCAGCACGCGAAGTGACAGACAAAGTCCATCGTGATTGCAGATCAGCGAAAACACTAAAGTTTCCTACTACATTAACCAGTCATTAAAATACTCAAACTATCAATCCACCACCACTATTTATTCTTATCGCCATGTGTACAAAGGAAGGACTGGACTTGAGTCTGTAGGGGCTGATTTAGAAGCCCGTTGCGGCTCTTTTGCTCCATTGTTGCGTGACTTTTGTGACGCAGCGGCAGAACAAAAGAGGCGCCATGGTGCGGCATATATTAACAATGTGACGCATATGGGAGATGCATCACGTTGTAAAGCCCTGCGCCATCAGGGGGCGGTCCGGCGCAAGGGAGGGCGTTCCTGCGCAGAAATGCATTGTAAAAAGTGGCTGAGGGAAATCTACAAGATTTCAATCAGTCACTTTGAGGACAATGATGCGTGACTTAAACCCTGCGCCTGCTTGAAGCAGACGTACGGCTTGACGCAGCATTGGGGAGATAGGGCACCCCAGAGCATTGCTGGAGCTGCGCCATCGTTGCGACGCAACTCCTGCAATGCGCCGCCTTTACGGCACAGATGCGTAACGCTTTGGTGACGTTTTGGGCCCATGGTGGGCCGCATTGTAAATACGGCGCACCATGGGTGGTGGTGGCGTGGTGCACAATTACTGCCTCATCCCTGCTACTTTGCAGGGATGCGCCGGTTATTAAAAATCTGACCCTTAGTGTCTAGCATTAGGCAGTTCTTTAAACTACACTCATGCATAATTTCACAGGCCAATGAAATGAGCACAAAATCGAAAACAAATAAGCATAGTAGCAGCGCTACTGAGAAGGAGAGCAGTGCACCTGAAATGCACAGAAGATTTTGAAATATAATTTACCTACAATGTAATCAGCAGCATTATTGCTCTTGGTAAAAAACAAAAATTTGCAAGATAATAACACACAGAGCAGGAGAAAACATAGTAAAGAAATAGCTACTACTACTCACCAAGCCCGGGGATCTCAAGGCCGAGCAGGTCGAGCAGATCTCGTTCCCCATCCAGGACATCCGTGCAGTGGTGGGTGGCCTGGTTGTAGGTGCGCCGGACCCGAGAGTGGTGGTACATGGCCCGGCACACCTTCTCCCACCGCTTCCGGCGCTCTCGGATCCCGTACCCGCTACCGATCTTGCCGCCTGCCATGATGGTCCTGGGGAGGCGGCGCTGAACGTAAAAAATTAGTGCGGCCACCTCCTCCGGGCTGAAGATCTCCCGGGGTGCAACCTGCTCCCCCCTTAAACGCCCGCATGGGAGCCAGGCACGGGGTGCGGGACTCTTCCCCTTCTCGGGATGCTTCCCGGCTCCCTTTACCATGGTCTGGGCAGAAAGGAAGCTAAATATTAAAGAAAATAGAATAGGGAAGAGAGGAAAAGAAAAGAGTTTAAAAAAGTAGTTTAAAATTAACCAAAAGTAGCAGAAAACACAAAAATATAGAGCTAGAAAAATAGAGGGATAGATAATAAGTAAAATAGATAAAAAAAACTTCAAACAAGCAAAGGAGGGCAGAGATTCAGAGAGGATAGAAGAAGCATGCCCAGAACCATAGCAATGGAAGA